>NW_006763294.1:1096700-1103623 GCF_000218685.1 Serpula lacrymans var. lacrymans S7.9 | reverse complement strand
ATCCGGTACGTCGCTTTTTTCTTTGATGTCTGTGTGGTGTTGCGTTGGAGGGGGTGTTGATTGAATTTTGAATGTTCAATATTGATGGGCGTGTGTAGCAAATTCCTTACGGGCTTTCTCTGGGGTCTGCTTCGGTGATTATGATGGTACTGTTTACCTCGGGTGCTGCTGCGAACGCGGGCAGAGCTTTCTTGATGCGCATGGCAGGTTCGTCCATCCCATCCCATCCTTCCCTCCCTTTCTTTTCCGTTACTTTTGTCTCCTACACCGCCCTAGCGCGCTTAAGCGCGTAGCCACTCTCATCCCCGTTTACTTGGTACCCCAAAAACGCTGACACACTCACACGCAGGACAGCGCATAGTCGCCAGACTGCGCGAACGCACATACGAAGCCGCCCTCCGTCAAGAGGTCGAGTTCGTCGAGAAGGGCGAGGGAGACGTTCTGAGCAGGCTTAGCGTCGACTCCAGTATCGTCGGCGAAAGGTTCGTTTTCACATTTGAGGCTCTTGGTTGTCGTGTGCTAATGAGTTTGAATGACGATGACAACGAACGTGTGTGTGCGCGCTATGTGTATTTCAATGTGGATGCGCGTAATGTATGTACAGCGTAACCCAGAACCTCTCCGATGGTCTGCGCGCCATCGTGATGTCAACCGTCGGCCGTGCGTGCTTCTTCCATTTCGTCTCTCTGCGCTGCGTGGTAGCTAATCAATGTGAATGGTACGGGTGCGCACAGTGGGAGCGATGTTCTACCTCTCGCCCACCCTCACCATGCTCATGCTCGCCGTCGTCCCCCCCGTGTCTCTCGGAGCCGTGCGTACAGCACCCCTTTTCCCTCCTGCTTTCAACCGTTTGAGTGGCGGTCTGACGTGTTTGCTTGTTTGTGGTATGTTGTAGGTGTTTTATGGAAGGTACCTGAAAAAGCTGTCCAATAAGACGCAGGAGGCGATGGGTGAGATGACCAAGGTGGGCTTCTACGCTTTACGCCCCCCCGCTCCCCACCTATCCCACATCACGTCCATCAATCTCTAACCTAATCTAACCCGACCTCGCCCTCACACAGGTCGCCCAAGAATCCCTCTCCGCCCTGCGCACGGTCCAAGCGTTCAACGCGCCCCCGCAAGAGCAACAAAAATTCCACGACAGAGTGGGCACCGTGCTCACCCTGGCGCGGAAGGAGGCGGTCGCGACGGGGATCTTCTTTGGGAGTACGGGGTGGAGCGGGAATGTGACGCTGTTGGGGTTGTTGGGATATGGTGCGTGTTCTTGATGGTGTTCGATGTTGGGGTGCTGAATCGTGAATCGTGTGGGTGGTGTAGGAGGCACTTTGGTGACGCAAGGGGCGATTACGGTGGGCGATCTTACGAGCCTTTTGCTTTATACGGTGTATGTGGGAGGGGGTCTTCAGATGTTGACGTACGTTCCATCATTCGCTTCTGTGGGTATAATCCATCTCACATTTTTGGCGTCTCGTAGATCGTTCTTCGTACGTCCCATTCTCGCTCTCAGCTATTGGTAGTCTAACCTCCTCCCTTCCCCTCCTCCCTCCACATCACCTCACCTCACCTACCCCACCCCCAGTCCTCCATCATGCGCGGCGTCGGCGCGGGCCAACGCATATTCGAGCTCCTCGACCGAAAACCCGCCATCCCGCCCCAAACCGGGCTCACCCTCGACGCCTCGAGACGCGGCACGGTGCGGTTCGAGAACATCTCGTTTGAGTATCCGAGTCGGAGGGGGGTGCAGATTCTGGACGAGTTTAGTTTGGAGGTGGGGGTGGGTGAGACGGTGGCTATTGTGTGAGTCCTGTTTTCGATTTTCGTTTGTGGTTGGGTTGTTGGGGTTTTTGGGTGTGGATGATGTGCTGACGAGTGATTTTTTTTTTGGTGTGGCTGTAGAGGCAAGAGCGGGGGTGGCAAGTCGTCGATACATTCTCTCCTTCTGAGGTATTATGACCCTGTCAAGGGAAAAGTGACGTTTGACGGACAAGGTGGGTACGCGTTTGTGAATGGGGAGGTGGGAGGCGTGCAAGTATAGCTGATATCCCTTCGATCCTCCCATAGACATCCGAGAGTTCACCCCTACGTCCTGGCGTCACATCATCGGTACCGTGCCCCAGGTGAGCTCTTATCTCCGCTCTCGTCTATCCAGTCGTAGTGTGTACGGCGGCTCACTGTTCGCGCGCACGAAAAATAAAATTTATAGGACCCGGTTCTGTTCACGGGGACGATTGCGTCGAATATCGCGTTCGGGAACGAGCATGCGACTCGGGAAGAGATTGAGAGTGCGGCGAAGGAGGCGAACTGTGAGTTCATTTGGGGGATGCCGAAGGGGTTCGATACGGAGAGTGCGTTTCTAAGCTTTTGTTCATACATCTGACTGACTGACTGACTTACTCACTCACTCACTCACACGGGCTGATCGACTGAATTTGTGGTCATGATCATGACGCTACAGTTGGCAGACTGAGCTTGAGCGGCGGGCAGAGGCAACGACTCGCGATCGCCCGTGCGCTGTTGAAGAAACCTGCGATTCTGGCTTTGGACGAGGCGACGAGCTCTTTGGACGCGACGTCGGAACATCGGGTGCGTTCTGGGTTTTTTTTTTAAATGCGGTTTTTGTACTTTTTTTTATTAAAATTAATTTTGTATGCACAGGTTAACGATGCGATTGATAAGATCTTGAGAAAGCGTCAGACGACGTGTCTCATTGTGGCTCATCGGCTGTCGACTATTGCTAGGGCTGAGAGGATCGTGGTTTTGGAAGGTGGGTAGTCTTGAAGCCTTTTTTTTTTCTTCACCTTTGACTTGTGTTGTTGGAATGATCTTGCGTCGACGTTGACTGACGTACACTAACCTTTAGACGGCCGGATAACGGAGTCGGGGACTTACAGACAACTGGTTAACAAGAAAGACTCGCGATTCCGTGCTCTCATGTCTGCGCAGCTAAACGCTGCCGCTGGGGAGTCCGTATCGGAACCTGCACCCGCCTCTGAACTTGCAGTACCCCCAACAGAGCTCAAACAGGCCGAAGTCGCTCTATAGACGGGCTGACAAGACCATAGGCATCATCCACTTATCCCAGCGATCCTTCCCGAATTTTCTCTGCGGCACACAACACCCGAGTCGAAATCCGGTATAGACAGAGGGCTGCCCCTGAGGGAAAAAAGGGGGACGAGGGAGGGAATCTTAGAAATTAATTATTCACTTATCATTTTAGACAATGTGTAATGGGCATGTTGACATCCGATCATCCTCTATCTTTATTCGCTGCTCCACTCTTTTCCCGTTGCGTTTTTATCTGACAAGATTAGGGGGTCTGCGATGGGTGCGGTTTGTTGCGGTATGTGTGTTGGAGAGACATGTGAAGGACACATGTCTGGTGATGTTGTTGATGAGAAAAATGACTTTTAGGAAGCAAGCCCTCTGCCCCAGTGCGGCCACGGGTACCTCGACGTCCTTACTTTGTCGACCATGTCTTTACCATCCCCCTCGAGTCCATCTCATTCGTCTGCACTGCCGTCCCCGCCTTCGAGCGATGGAGGCTACTACACAAGTGCACACCCACCCCCCGAGGCAATCAAGATCAACGAGGTCCTGACCATGCTGAAAGGCGCACTGGGGTCTTTGGGAGTCAGTTTCCTGCTGTTGACTGTTCTCGGCTCATTGTGGATGGGGAACGCTCATCGTCTGGTTGTGTTTTGTGCTCCGCTGCAGACGAGCTTTGATGCGCTGAAGGAGCAGACGGCGCAGGTCGCGCTGCTGGGCGGGGAGTTCGAGATGGCTGAGCAGCTTAACAGGTATGTGGTCCGGCATGGTGGTTGCATGAGGCAGAGCGAGCCTTTGACCGTTCGCGTGGTGGTGGCTTGTTTGATAATGAAAAAAAAAAAAAAAGCCTTCGAAAACAGATGAGAGCGCAGGAGCAGAGGCAGATCGAAGGTATCGAGGAGATACAGCGTGAGTTTCTTCTTGCGTCGGTGGTGGTTTCTTTGGGCTTGGCTGACGGGGAGGACGGCGTTGGGATTTTGCAAGTGCTCCTGAGGAACGTCCTCCAGAACCAGATTCTCGACCATCTGAGGCAGCAAGGTGAGCCCTCCAGACACCGGCGCCCTTCCGAGCTCATTCTCATCCCCTCCGTCCGTCCATCATCACATGGTGCATTCGACATAAAAAGTCAACAAGGACATCGACGACATGATCGAACAGGAAATAGAAGAGCAAGTCGCGCTCCAGCTCGAGAAACACGTCCCGCAAGCGCTGCGGACCGAACTTGCAGACCAAAAGCGGCGTCTGGCGGAGCTGCAGTGGGCGTTGCACAACTCGTGAGTCGTCCTCCCACTTGACGCGCTGACCGTTCGTACGAACGAGCCGCATTGACCGAATCGGACTGACGCTTTTTTTGGATGCGCGTTTTGCAGTGAGAGCAGGCGCGCCAATGCGGGATTGAGGTCGGGCGATATTCAGGCGTCGCTTCATACGCTCTACATGTCAAATGGGCAGATCAGCGTGTTGTTCCCGAAGGATATAGCCACTCTATTGGGTCTAGACGGTGAGCTTCAGTCCATTTTATCTAGGTCGCACGTTTACTATTTTATCCATTCAATATTATTATCAATGCCCCTTTCTGCCTTGGACCTTGAACCTTGAAGGCGGCACTCTTAAACGTCTACTGCGCGATTACTCCATCCCCGACGGAATGTCTGATATACGCGAGCAGAACCTGAACACGTTCCTCCAATTCATCGGCGTGTCCTATCAAGTGGTAAGTAAGCCCCTATTTTGAGGAAAGCTATGGGGGATGTGATTGATGTGCAGATTTGGCCGACTCGGAAATGTGAAGGCGAAGCCGATGTAGTGGTATATCCGAGTCGTCCAACCGGGAGCGTTAGATCGATTTAGAGGACGAAGGAGCTTGGTTTGTGCCGTTCATGCTGTTGTTTGGCATCTTTGTTATTGGTTCATTGTACATTCGGGATTCATAATAACTACATGTACTCGTGCTTATGAAAAGTGTTCGAACGGTGTCACTCTTAGAGCGCTTTGCAATATTGAGGGCACCAAGTTTCTCGAAAAAACGTTGGAAGAGCATGGGGCTTTCTCAAGCAACTTGAAGGTCTCAAGCTTCCATTCGAGAATTGTGTTCAACCTTCGATTATGATGTATACAGTGGTCATAGTCATCCTCCCTTCTGATGTGCCCTCGCCCGGGCCCAGTTGCCTTTCCCTAGATCATACAACCCGTCTAATCTCGGAATTGTCTTTCATATGCAGATCCGTTTACTGCCTTCCAAGAGACCCGTTTCTCCCTCTCTCTCCATATCGCTCTCTCGTTTGCGAACCAAAGACTGTGATGGAGAAGCGTGGCAGATTGGTTCGTCATGGATAGGCCCTGGTGACGCAGGTGGAGGTACGGCTTTCATGATACGTGCGGACTCGAGCGGTGTTAAATCGAGTGCGACACTCTTCGGCGGAGCAAGCAAGGAGGCCACCCTGTACCGCCCACAGCGCACTGCACAGTGCAGTGGTAAGTCCTCATTTTCATCTTGTAGGTTCATCTGAATGTCATGTCTAGAAAGTAATTGTTCCACAAGAAACTCGCTTCCATGTGCTGCTGCTATGTGCAGGAGTGCCTTTCCCCGTTCGTTTCTCCAGTTGACGTTAATGTCATGTTGTGCAAGCAAGAGCCTAATGGTTGTCTCTGCCGCTGATTTTACACCATGGCCCACGTTGCCTTGAGAATTATCACTGATATCATTAAAGTCAGCTACGTCTAGCACCCCCACCGCCAATCGTACTTACTATTGATTAAACAAGATGCTGAAGGAGACTAGCTCTCACCCTCGTCATAGCGTTAGAAATCTATTAGCATCTTGGCCAAGGCGGAGCCTTTAGGTTCTTATCATATCAATCTCACAAGCGTTTTTTGGTAGCCTTTCCGAGGACGGGACTATCCTCGAGCTGGAGCAGGCCGCCAAAAGCTATGTTCACAAGAAGGAGCTTTCAACGGGACCCCCTCCCAAGAAATTCGTATGAGGAACGTAATCATAAGCAACCACGGTGCCCCCAAGCTCTCGATGCACTGACATCCTTAATACAGCTCCCCGACCCCATTCCCGATGCGTCATACATTAGCATAAACGGGATGACGGAGTTTCTGGGAGGATCTTGACGAGACCTCCTTCAGTGAAAAGGCAGTCCACACGGTTTTTCCGATGAGAATCTGCAGATAATCAGGATAGCAGAGAGGGGCGAGTGTTAGTGCCATCCTGTCAATCTCCCTTTTTGTGGCATCCTTTCTTCCCTTGATCAACTTCCTCTCATAGCACTCCTGGAGCCACATCGTGCCCCTGACTCTATCGATGAGGAGACGCGAACCTCTGCGGTGAGTCTAGCCATGCCGAAAACATCTATCCACCTATCACATTCGTATAGATCTAGATCTGTAAACAGTCGTCTCGGGCTGCTCTCAATAAATGCGAGTCGCCTTCTGCAGGTGCGAAGAATCCCGGTTCTTTATTCGAAGCAGAAAGAAAGAAAGCAAGAAAGCTTGATGCCAACATACAACGGGCGACCTGTCGCTTTTTGGCGGCATCTCCAATCGAGATCTGCCATCCCGCCTTCACACACCACATATTCGAACGGGGACGGCCACCGATCATCGAACCCCCCTCCGCGTTCCAAGCGATGAGGAGCTCAGATGGGCATACGAATTTGATTGTCAAACTCTGCTGATGGCCTACCCGACTGAGCCTGAACGGAAAATAAATCTGAACGCCTTTTCCGACTTTGTTCATAATAAGGATATTCTCGCAGCGACGGATCTCCATGGCGTGATCCCCACAAATGGCAGCAGCCTGAAGCTGTTGTCATCCGACCACAAGCACACACACCAGCAAAACACGAACGCCGCGCTGGTGTTTCACATTC
>NW_006763294.1:912806-1096600 GCF_000218685.1 Serpula lacrymans var. lacrymans S7.9 | reverse complement strand
CTTTTACCATCGCGGTGTTCACATCGGGTCGCTTTTTCCTACTTTGTCTGCAGCCTGCGCCTTTTTGGCTTTGGCTGGCACATCGTATGAACCCGCGAACCGACGCGCCCTCGGTGACGCAACGTGACGTCATCCCATCTCCCCCATGCACACATTCAGCTCACATACCATTCTTATTAGCTTCTTCCTCGACACCTGTCCCCCAAGGCGCCATTCCAGTTTTCAACGCTTATGCGCCGCCATATTATACACTTGGCGAAAGACAACGACGAGGTAGACGTCGTCGTCAAGGTTCCACCGACACTCCTTTCCCTGAGGCCCACGAGCCTGTCGGCTCAAAAAAAAAAGAAGGGGGGGGGAGAAGGGCCTCCCCACGCCGAAGCTAATTCATTTTATTGCGGGAAACCCAGCGATGAAGATATCGCGATGGATGTGGCGGTGTTGGCGTTTTATGTGGAGGGAGACCTCAGTACCGATTAAACATTTAATTTGTAGCCTACACATGTAACACTTTGACGAAATCGCAACTCTATATAAGACAACTCAACAAGGGCTATACAAATACAATCCAAAGCTACACATAAATCAGATGCCATTCCTACAATTATGAATGCTCTACGATGACGAGGGCCCCACTCTGGATATCGATAATATCGACATCGACATCAAACGCAAAAACACTTCTTCGTCTATGATATACTCGTACGCGCCATACAACTTACTCTTGAGATGAGATGCCGGGACGTTCCACACTCCCTCCGCTCCGTGTCTTGGATAGTTTGCTTCAAGAGTTCAAACGTCGACAGTTGAAAACTGACAACTGGACGCGAGGACGTGACTGCCTACGTCCTACTTCCTGAGCACCCTCAAGAGCGTCTCGATGCCGTCAAGGCCGAAACCGTCTTCAGTGGGGTAACATACAAACATGGGCTCATGCGCGCCATGGAATTTGCTCTGTCCACAACAATAACATCAGCTCCATCATCATATGTGCGCAGAAAGAGGGGCAATTGCAGCAAAAAACGCACGACTCACCCTAAAATCACCCCTCTTGAACAGTCCCGATGACTCAGATACCTTCTTGTACGTCTTGTTTAGCCACGTAAACTTCCAGCCCGACACGTTCTTGACAGGATCGAGCGAGGGCGCTGCACTGATGCTAAACGTCACTTCCACCTTTCCATTCTCGTTCTCGTTCTCGCTGCTACTGCCGTCGAACTGCGTCGCGTCGCTCTCCCTACTATGATTCACATTCGTATTACCATTAGCACCGGGACTGTGGCGGTCGACGCCTTGGGTCGAAGCCCTGCTCTCCTCGTTTATGGCCCGGAGCGCGGAGTGTATGAGCGCTTCGGAGGTGCCTTTGGGTGCCTTGGGGAAGGAGACGGCGTTTTTGATGACGTAGTGGGATTTCACGGGGGTGAGAATGAGGAGACCGACGGGCTTGATGAGCAGGTGAGTGGGTAGGGATGAAAAACGAATGGACGAAACGCACCTTTCCGTCCTGCCTGGCTACCCAATAGCGGCGGTGCTGATAGTCAAGCCATGGAAGGAAGGAAGTCTGTGTCTAGATGAGCAAGTGCCACACAAGCAGGACAGCGGGTACGTACTGAAGCGATCTGAATGCCTGATCTCGACTTCTTCCATGCCTCGACGCCCTTGTCTACCTCGCTCTTATCCTCGTGCGACCAGGTCTCTTTCTGCATCTCCTCCACGATGACATTGTCCTTGTCTGCACGCCTGAGATTCTTCTTGAGGTCTTTCACGACCGATGCCCCACCCTCTTTGCCCTTTGCGTCATCGCTTGTGAGCTCCCAAAGGTGTTCTGGGTCGACGACGTCCTCGCTGATACAGCTAACGGTCGCCCAGCCCATATCAGCGAGCAGTGCTTCTAGGCGAGAGTCGACGCAACACCAGACCGGCTTGAGCTCGATCTGCAGACTCTGCACCCAGGTGAGGAACGCGTCTACGGTGGGTTTGAGTGCCGAGGGGTGAGATACGAGAGGGGAGCCCCAGGCAAAGAGCCAGCCATGCTTGTGTAGATAACCCTGAACTGGGGTAAACTCTGATTGGTGTATGGGGTGGGAGGGAGACCAGAGGGAGTAGCGGTCAGTTTCGAGCCACGCAGTCGAGGTGGATGAGCCGTATTTGGCGATGAGGTCGGGGAGGTCGGGGTGGGTGGCGGGGTGGGAGTCGACGGGGACGATGGGGGAGTTGAAGTTGCTGTGTGGTTCGGACATGGGGGTTTGTGATCGAGTGTGAGCAGAGGTCGTAGATATAGAGCGTGGTGACGTCAGTGGATGTCATAGCTTGCCAAGACATTTTGAAGACGCAGGAGTGTGCGCCACTGTGAGAGTCGTGGCTGCTAACGTTGTCATAAGACAGCAGTGACGACGATGAGAGCGATGACATCGAGTCGACAATCCCACCTTCCATATCGGGAAATACCGACGACGACAGTGTCAATTTGGACGACATACTCCACAGCACAGACTTGATTCAAGAGAGCATGGCGTCTGGTTTGGAGCTGGCATCTGCGCGATAAACGTGCCCCACCAGCCTAATCACTTTTAGCACACATCGAGTTCAGATGTGTTCAACAGAGTACCCGGTGCGTGCTGCACCCTGTTAGGGGAAAGCGCGTTGGTCTGGGACGCTCTCAGAGCTCTACTTATACGAAACCTGAACGTGAACTTGCGTTCGTCGCTCCCACTGGTGGATCTTGGAAGCACGAACCTTGTGACGACTCAACTGCCCCATCAGAACAAGTGCTTCATCTGACCGCAACCGCTACCGCATTTGTCCCCCATCGCCCGCGTAGCACTCCTCATAATAATTCCTCTCTCCCAGCTGATCTGCCCACTCCTGTGCAGTATACGCGAAAACGTTCATCAGCCATGAGAATCACAACTCACTTCCTTGAACTCCAAATAAACGTGAGCTATCTTTATCACCATCGTGGCTCATGCATCATGGCTTCTCAAAGTCCCTAATATTCTCCTTACCTCAACCAGCCTGCCTCACGCCTTGCCATCCCACTCCCACTCCCACAGCCCTACGTCCATCTTGTCCCCCCCACTTGACGTCTACTAGATCGCTCATTGTCTACCCGACGTTCAAGCTGCAGATATAAACGGCGTTAGCACAAGGTCCACATTGCCACGCCTTTCGATCAATCCTACCTTTATCGCATCCCTTGCCATGCACTGCTCCATTCCCTCTATCCCCCGCCCCCTCCAACAACATCGCATCGTCTCCCTCATCTCCCTCGCCATCTTCTTCACCTCCTTCCTCCTCTTCCTCCTCGTCGGTCTCTCCCTCCCCATCATCAAGAGCATCTACATCATCAGAGTCTATGCTGCTTCCCAGGACGAGCCTGTCTCCGATACCGCAACAGAGCTGAGATTTGGAGTGTGGGGTGTATGCGCGATTAGGTGAGTCATTCCGTCCGCACGTCCTCCATGGCTCTCCACCCATTTCAAATCTGGCCATTACACGCCAATTGACCAACTCCCTACTTCAGCACATTCGACGCAGCCACTGAACAAGGCCTCTGCTTCGGTCCAAAGCTCGGCTACACCATCCCCGCCTCCATCCTCTCCCTCATCTCCGTCTCCTCCTCCATCGTCTCCGCAGCCCTCACCGCCCTCCTCACCCTCCTCGTCCTCCACCTCGTCGTCGCCGGCCTCTCCACCCTCATCCTCATCCTCTCCCTCTTCCTCCACTCCCACCCCGTCGCCATCACCGCCCTCATCCTCTCCATCATCGCCGCCCTCCTCTCCAGCGTCGTCTTCGCAGCCGACGTGGCCGTCGTGTTGGTCGTCAAGGACAATGTGGATAGTTTGTTTGCCGGCGCGGCGTTGGATGTCGGGTTTGGGAATGCGGTGTGGATGATTTTGGCGGGGTTGATTCTGACGTGGGTCGCGGTGGTGGTGCTTTCGGCCAGGGCATGTTATTGTTGTGGGGTACGGAGGTGGGTTTTTAGTCCGTTTCATTCTTCCGTCCTTCCACCCCATCCCTCTTTTCCATCCATCCATACCCTCTGTGTCCCCGAGTCCAATCAACATGACAACTCACTCATCTTATCCCAGACCTCGCGTTCCAAAGGGCGAAAAGGAAAAGGCCGACTACGAGGCGTCAGACAACAAGTCCCAGACGCAGACCTCAGGATCAGGGGACAAGTCCGTGTAAATGGCGCCTCGTGCACCTCTTTCTCCCTCCGCGTTCTCTCTCTCGTTTCTCGCACTATCTCACTACCACACGTGCTTCCACCTTCCATACCCCTAGACTCTTTATATCCCTTTTTTCCAAGGTCGCTATGAGGCAACACTCGCCGTGCTCTGGCTCTGGCTCTACCTTGTTATTCACGAAACGCACGACATTCACGACCAACACCCCGTTTTCGCTCCCTTTTGCGATGCGATGCGATTCTGACGACGTTGACGAAGACCGCTTGCACGCTTTTTACGGTCTCTTCGCTCTTACGGCCTTACGGTCTTTCGCTCTTAGGATTTACCTCTTCGGATGAGTCTAAAGGCATTTAATGGACGGTCTTTTAATGGATAATTTCCAATAATTTGAAATTTGAAATTTGGAATGTGATTGAAATTGATTGACGTGGGTTGATCGCTGAGCTGTCAAGCTGTCAAGCTGTCGAAATAAGAGGGAATCCATTGGGATACTTAGGGGCGTTGTCATGTCGCGTCAATGTCGCGGTGCCTGTTTGTGGCGAACAGGGGCACAGTGTGACAGTGTGGACGTTGAGGAGACGGCCTATTCTGGGAAGAGGCGCGCTGTGATTGAGCGTCGTCAGTTCGTGGTATCAGCACGTGCTTGGGCGCTTGGGCACACGTTGTTTGTCGTCGGTAGGTGTGAGTGAGAGCGATCTGTCCCGATCGAGATGTTAAAGTGAGACTCGGCCACTCCCGTTATATTCACCTGCACGCCCAACTGTATCAACGCTGTGTGGCACAAAAGTTGAAAAGCTTTGACGGCTAAATGAAGAAACATATTTTTACTAACCGGGAGTAGTCACAGACAAGGATGCAGAGGTTCTCTCAGTCCAACTCTGGGTCACTGTGGCATAGTAAGGCTGGGCGTTGTTGCTATTGTCGTAGGACCAAATCGTTTCTGTTTGATGAACGCCAGGCCTGACCTGCCGTGGGCCCTGAACTGGTGTCCCACGGGTGACATTGTAACAATACCATCTGCAGTATAGTACATGTAGTGACAACAACTATGGATCGGTGACAAAACCCACCCTCAATTAGCGGCGATCCCACAGTTGAGGGAGAGATCGTTTGGTCCGTTCATAGTATTTCCACGCCGAGAATTAGCAGCTTTGTAGACATCATTTTGTAGTGGCCAAGGTTCGCAAGCTCTTGGAAGGTTGTTTGTGGTGCCATGCTTGAAATAAAGAGTACTGCAAGACCTGTATGCTATCTTCATGACCTTTATACATCTGCAGGACCACAATGAGACTCCGGAAAAGAAAAGAAAACTGCAATACTAGGTTGGACTGCCGGGTACCCTTACGAATAGGGGGGATACTATTACATAAAGACGTACATGATACAAAGTTCATCACAAGAGTGGAATCTGTTTCCAGAAATTGATACAGCATAAGAAAACAGATGAAACCAAGTAAAGAGATAATTTACGCTTCAAAGTGGTAAAGAAATAGCCCTTCATCGGAAGGTACGTTGCTACCATGCTTACTCTTACGGAAGTCAGTTTTACGGGTCATGATTAAAAAATGCAATACTCACAGACTTTGTTCTGACGCTGAGAGGTTAGACAATAATAATAAAACTTGGAACCTGAGGCTTGACCCTCCACCTCATGTTCAACAAAGTACTGTGCATTTAGAGTGAATAATACAGTTAGCTATTAGGCCAATAAATCAGTCGCTGCTTCAAAATGAAACGTACCTAAAGTCGTAAGCACTCCACTGCACCTCGCAAGGGAAGGAATTGAGCTTCACACACGTATTGCTGTCACGTCTCTTTGTTTGTTGTGAAGCTTGCCTTTTCCTCAGGCTTTCTCTTGGTTGGACATTGCTATCGATGGGCCGGGGATAAGTATGACCCTCTACCCACTCAGATCCGCCGAGGACCAGCGTCAGATGATTCAATCGTGCTCTAGTTCTATATTTCGTTAGTACAAGCGAAGAGAGCGAGGCTAGCAAATGGAAAACTCACTAGTATTACAAAGGTTCCCCAATTTCCCGTCGAAGACTCGAAGTTGTCATGAGTCACGATGTGCTTCTAAGATGGACGTTCATAGACATGTTACTACCAGATTGTAGCGGCGCCAAACTTCGTGGAAGCCGCGCGGACAGCCTTGGTCTCTTTCAAGAAGACCGATATCAGTGTCGTTACCTCCTGCACGCAGGACAGCCTACCCACATCTCTCGAAGGATGCGGGTGTCTAAAGGACCTTTCTGCGTCAGATGATCGAGAATCTGGTTCTGGAGGACTTTTATCAGGAAACACTACAAAGAAAACGCCGTTAAGAAATTATTTCAAGCGAGGAGCCTGAGATTGTGAAGGCTGCATTACTAATGGTACTTGGTGTGTTTGAAGCGATTGAACGGGAGTGGTAGTACGACCTACGCGCTCCTCCACACGGACGAGATACAGCGAGGACACGCACCTTGAGCTTCCCTTTTCCTGGTCCTTCGACTAAATCGATCGTGTTCCGCCTTCAACGTTAACTTGGCATCACATGGGCACCCACACCTCCTCCCCCCACGAACCCAACATCAGAAATAGTATAGTATAGTATTACCCGTTCAACACCGTTCTTCAGATCAGACATCAGCTGTCACCGTGCACACGATTAAAAAAATGCCATCGAAGAGCGTCTTTCAAGGACTCGGACATTAGGAACTAGGTGACACAGCGGTCAGGGAACGAACCCCACCCATGATCATTCTCTCCTCCCTTATGCAAAAGCGAAGCCCGGAAGTCTTGGGGCTACCGCCAAAGACGACACCTAGCCTTGTCCAACGCACGGCGCACAGGTTTTTCTCGCCGATTGGGCGCCAGGGCAAGGCATGTTGGGATGTTCTCGGGTTGTTCGACCCAGAGATGGTGTGGGATGGCCTGCGTAGGCTGGTCGATAGTGCCCGTGGCCATAGAGGAGGGAGGGTTGGAGGCGGGAGCGGGAGCAGGACTGGGTGCAGAGAGGAGGGAGGAAAGTTTGAGCAGAGAGGGTAGGTCAGGAGCCTTGGGCGTGAAAAATTAGTGGCGAGGATCGTAACCAGTAAGGTTGATGATGTATACTATTGGAAGGACTTAACGTACCTGTAGGACAACCTGAAGGCAAGGGCGAGGAGGTTAGACATCAGAAGGTCGTGTCACAGTAGATAACGAGAAGTGGAATGGAGGAAGACAAATAAGGATGGGAATGCATACTTTGCGCATGTTCTTCAAGTCTGATAGGTACGCGATAGTCTCGGGGCGGGTGCGCGTTTCGTGGAGGACCTGGAATCGGGGAGATGGTCGGTGGGTTAGCATGGGTAATACTCTCCCCCGCTGGTCGCGGGAGCGGATAGATTCGAGGCTGATAGGATGGGACTTACGGCGGTGGCTGCATGTGCGACTTGGGCCATCAGAGGGCCGACACCCCAGTTTTCTGCCTGCGGACAAGTGAGTGAGCGAGCGAGCAAGTTTTTGGAGATGGCGGAGGAATATTCGTTTAGGAAGGGATGGAAAGAGGGACAGGGTGAAGATCTGTGCGTTTCTCGTGCATAAACTAGGCCTGATATCTGAGAGGCTCGCGTCGAAGGGCTATTGAGCCCGTGCCCCACCTCACAATCACGTCCCTGTCAACGAGCTCTAAGCCTGCGCAGTCGATCCTCGCAGAGTTCGCAGCCCATTCACTGTTCCAGTCCTGCACGTCCACCATCAAATCAAACGCTCCACACCACTTTCCAGAGTTCTCGCTGTTCTCTTGAAAAAGATGCACTTGGGTAATCCATATGCCAACACCAACACGAATAACGCGAATAACACCAACACGAATACACGAAACAAGGTAGATGAGTGTACTGACATCAAGCAGATCCCGCCGGACGACGATTTGGATGACAAGAGGGTCTGCATCCGCATCCTCGTGCTTTTCAGACTTTTCGGGAGCAGGTTGGAGCGGAAGTGTTGGAATTGCACCTGTGGCGTTCTGTACATGTCGAGGCATTAGGGTTTGCATACTGTTAGTGGTTTGCGGACGGACGTACGCTGCTATCGTCGTCGCTCGGCGTGTTCGCCTTGGGGTTGGCTGTATCTGTTGCCAATGATTCTTCGTCGAATCGGATACTTGAGAGTCGGGGTGACAATGAAGACGAGGACGAGGTTTGTGGTGAAGAATGCATCATGTGAGTGTAGAATTTGTGATTTCGAAGGTGAGGATAGCCTGAAGGAGGTATTATGGCTATGGCGAAAGTGGGATAACGACTTGAAGGGAGTAATAAACTCTTGCGGTAGCTAGGAACAATGAGTAGTGTTCTCGGATTCATGATCATTGGCAAACCATAAATTCATACAAGTTTGACGGCCATAATTATAAATATGATACAAGTCATATGCGCCTGGACCTGGGACAATATATAACTTTGAATGATATCACTTGTACAGTGATAACAAGCGCAGCAGCACGATAATGCATTTATAATTTTCAGACACTAAGTACAAACTGTATTTTATGTGAGCAATATAACGAACGTTTGGCTCAACCACGAAAAGGCCTACAAAGCCTTATCGCTTTATCTCGGTCGTTCACTTGAGAACAATGCCACCGCGGTATACTATTCACATTGCAACAATCTCAATCCTTCTCGCCAGATCCTTGGTTAGACTGCCTTGAACCAAGAGCACAAAAAGGCTGAAAGTACCTGATTCTGCTCTCAAGCGGGGTAGTGTAGAGCTTGCCCGTTGAAGTGAAGCTCCAGTGATTCCGTCACCGTCACGACAAGTATTCGATAGTTGTTCACATAGATACACATGTTGTGATTGAAACTAGAGAAAATGTTGGCCCTTAATCAACGGTCAGTTCGAACCAGCTTTCGAACCACGGACGGATCCCCGACGCTGATTGATCCCGGTGCATTCCTTGCTAGTCGGTCTCGGATCCAATAAGCATATTTATTTGTGTTCGCGTGGTGAGGGTAAGGATGTTGTGGGGAAAACTAGCCAGTAGCGGCAAAGTTCGAGGGTCTCGATCCCGCTCGGTGTCAGAGCGAAGGATGTTGTTGATCGTCTGCATTGTCACATGTTCTCCTCAAGCTTTTAGTGGCGCAGCTCTTGAGCATGTCGTAAGAGGCCAAGTCACGGACGCATTACCTGTCCGTCAAAATCATTGGGCGGCCTTGGATCAAAATGATAAGCCGGATATAGAACTTGAGGGGACGACGTTACAGTAACCTACCTGCTTATTAAACATGGGCACGGAAATCGGGGGGAAATATATAACAATACCACTCAGGAGTCAGGGTGTACGCGCGCCAAACATGTAGTCGACGCTCCTGAAGGCGAGTAATAAGGTCCCGAGCACTTTAGGTGGATATACGAGCAGGATATTGAAAGAATACAGCAATTATAGACTGCCACCGCCCACGGCGTATCCTTATAAACAGCATGTCCAGTGAGCGTCGAGGATGAAAATATACGGGCTGTAAGCGTCTGACGTTGCGCGGGTAGTCATCAATGACAGCTTTCATATGCAAAAATATAAGCAAGGTTGTGGCACAGAAGATAGAGATATGGGTTGCGCTGGGTGATTTTTTGATTTTTCTGCAGGACGGGAGTGTGGTGGGCCTAGCGAAAGCAGGCAGGCAGCCTCGTGTTCAGATGATAAGTGCAAAGGCAGAGAAGAAGTCCACGGAGCGGTGATTTGCGAAATGACGCATTCCTGGCATTGGCTGTTATGAGAAAGCCAAGGGAGCCAAGAGCTGAAGGAAGATTGAAAGGCGAGAGACTGTGACGGGCTGTGACGGCGTAACCAGCATCCGTCTTTACCTCCTACTCCCATGGATTCGCCGCCAACGTTGCGCTGGGCTCTGTCCTTTCTCGTCCTCCTTTTTTATTTTTCACCTGTGTTTGCCCAGAATTCAACGTCAGATTCAGATTCATATGACAGCGATCCAATTCTTCAGTATCGCCCCAGTTTTGCCAAATCACTCCCTGTCCAGATCCTCCTGACAGGTGTCGTCCTCACTCTAGTGGTCGTTCTTTTCGTACACCTTATCTTCACAGCTCAATACCACTGGAAACTTGCACAAGTCAACTATGTACTCCAGATCTCTGCAGTAACGACTCTGCTCATATCCCTCGTCGCCACCATTCACGTCGTTTTTTCAGCAACTGTGCAGGAGAGCCAGCATTGGCCCTATATGCTCAGCTATCTCGCAGTGGACATGCCCAGTTACGTTACTCCAAATTCGACCGTTAACCCAAATGATCCTACCACCATCTATGCACATCAGTGGACTCTTGCCGAGAGGGCCACCTGGATAGTTATGAATGCAACTACCTCAGGTCTCATTCAGGTCCGTTTTTTGTTCTTTGCGGCATGTACCTATTTCACCTTGGATTGACTCAGATCACCCATATCCACTTCTTGACGCTGTTGTTTCCTTCTCACTTAGAAGCGAGACTCATCTTTGGCCTATTGGGTGAGTGTCACTACTTCACTCTCGGTGCTTTGTGCCGCGTAACTGCCGCAAACTACCCTGTATCTCTCCTTCCGGCTACGTTCCCTATCTTTGGATATCATTGTCCACCATGTTTTGGTCCAAGCTGGAAAGCTATACGTAATTCATCAGGAAGTCATGCTTTACTGCAAGTTTAGTTCCTGTCACGGGTGGACATTGCCCTTTTTATATAAATCGTTTCCCTCGTGCAATCACTCACAGCCGGCATGGCTGCGTTGTAACTTGGTGTCCCTCTCGTACACGTATTGATACTTTGTGCTTGACAGGACCCCTAGCCATCATTTCTGCAGTAATGCAGCTTATCCCGATTTACTATGATACGAGCCTTGTCTCCCTTGTCAACGATGTTCGCAACGTCTGCAACGCGACGCTCTCCCTCCTATTCACGTTGGCGCTACTTATCTGGGGCCTTCTCGTCAATCGCCGGCAAGCCTGGCGCACTGACGGCGGAACAGCGGCTTTCGGTGCAGGCGCCATCTCCCTCGCCATCATCTCCACCACCCTCAACTTTTTGTACATACCAAGCCAAGACCAATATGTGTGGATGCCCAAGTTGATGTGGGCCGTAGTGCTGTGGCAGAGCTTTTTGGGTTGGTGGTGGTGGGTTGGAGCGGGAATGGGAATTGGTGAGGTAGAAGAATTGATGAGAAGAGAGGAGAAGAGGGAGAGAAAACGGAAGTTAAGGGCTCAGAAGAGGAAGGAACAAAGGGAGAAGGCGAAATCGGTCTGGAAGGGCATGACGGGCGCTTTCAGGCATGAAAAAGGTGAGGACGACGTCAATCGAAGCCCGGGTGAAAGGCCCGAAGATGCCAGGCCATTATCGCGATCACAAAGTGCCGTTGCCTCACTCAATCCGTCCAGGAGCATCCAGTCCTCTTTGGGTTCATCTACAGCCAGCACCTCTGGCCAGCTCGGAGGTAACATGGCAGGAGGTTTCGTACAGCGGGTTTATGCGAAGGTTCGGCACGCGCATATCACAGCTGCACGTATCCAGGCCGTGGAGAGGGTTGAGCGACTGCACCAGGTGTGGGAGGAGTCACGGAATGATGAGCGGCAAGCAACGTGGGGCAGGGGGAACTATGGCATGAGAGGGCCGGATCGGGAACGCCGTCAGACTGTGGATAACACTATGGATATTGAGGAAGAAGAAGAGGAGGAGGAGGAGGAGTCGATGAAAACCAAGTTGCCGAGAGTGAGAGATCGGCGTCGGCGTCGTAGCTCGGTGGTAGAACTAGACGGGCATCGTCAGGAGCCGCAGGGCGAAGACCAAGATCAAGATACCACAGCGCAGGAGCGGAGCTGGTCGTCGTCGGTGTGGTGGTGGGCTCCCTTACGCCAGTGGAGGCTGCAGGACTCTACCGCGTATCGATGAATGTGTGGTGTGGGGGATAGGGGCATTGGTTGGAGCAAAGCAAATTCGAATCGTGGAAGCTATCATATTATCTTTTAGTATACATTGTGTACCCTATATATCTGTGCTGTTAGCGGATAGTTTTCTTGTAATCGGAGGGAGGGCAGTTGACGCATTGAATGAAGTGGTGGAGGCAGAGGACGATGGCAGCGATGGCGATGGGTACTACTTGGCTGTGAAGTGCGGTAAGGATGGATTGTGAGAGGTAGGTAGCCCACTGGGATCTCTTTGCACCGTCATGCTGATAAGCGATCTATAGTCTAATACAGGAAGGCTCGATGCGACAAAAAGTGACCTGGTAAGGATCAACATTTCTGATGAATACGTTTGCGTTGGTTGCTGACTCTCATGCGCTTTTATTCTAGGATTGTTGAGCTTCATCGTCCAACCTTCCTCTTCCTGTACTATGTATCAGCTGCTGCCAAGTCACCACAAACAGTACTCATTTATGTGAACGGATGTCCTCACTTACAATCACCAACTTCCTGTATGATGCCCCCTCCCTCGTGTACTACCACCAGTATGGAGTCCATGTACCTGAATTCATAAAGAGAAAAAATAATGATCTTTCCCTTTCTCGCGATGATACCGCGTTGGGTTTTTTTTTCCCTTCCAATTTGGAAGCTATGTCAGACAAAGGCGAAGACGTGTGCAGGCTGATCTTGGTTTGGTACGTCTGATCGTAAGTGATGCGGTGAATGAATCGCAGGCGGCTGGTTTGTTTCTCGCGTGAACTTCTTTTAGATTGTTGGACTTGATTTTTTGTTTTGAAAAAGGTTGTCGTATCCCCCCATATTCTGTGTAGAGTATCACAACGCGGACAAGTTTGCATTTTCATTGGCAGCCGCTCTCAGAGCGAAAGGCCTATAGACTACACCGCCAAAATTGCGGTACCCCGGCAAAATATACCTCGAAAGTTGTCTGATTATCATTCATTACACTTGAAAGAGTTTATTATTTATGTGCTCTCGTGCACTAATTCTCAAAATTTGGTGACGTTCCTGATGAATCAGTTGGGATGTGGATGGTGTGTCCCGATTTCAACGAGGACGACATCACCTGCAAGGGAAATTATACATATTGATCGCACACATTCTATGAGGCCGTTCACTTACTTCCGTAGTGATGATTTTATCACTGGAGGAATATCATACTATAATTCATTAGATATTTTCGAAGCCTTCTATGTCAACAAATTTGTTGATAGTTGCGCTTTTGCAATGGTTTCGTAGCTAGGATGCATGGTGTTCTGTATTTTTACTATATTTTGTTCTTGCCTTGCCTTAAAAGTACCCTTGACTTTTTTCAATTGTACTTGATTGAGCTGAACGATACATATGAGCTTGAGCTTGACATATCATCTTGATTATCCTTGGTGAGTCTCAAATAGCTTGACCATAGTCCTACGTATACGTACTTGCCTGAAGGTTCTTAACTGTCTGGATACATCTTAGTGCAGGTATCAAGGTCTTCCAAGACCGACAAAAAAAAATGTAGTTTCGCCGATGTATTTGTACACTTATAATACTTCAATTTGCTCTCATTCAACATCCGTTAGTCAGGTCATGCTAATACTATTAGGACTTAAACTTGATGCCATGCCTAGTCCCAATTCTCCTGTCGTTCCCAGCTCCAACGTTGCGAGTTCAAACGGTGATAATTTGCCTCCTAAGTGGTACGACAAAAATTCGCGTCGCCTTCCCGAGGGCCATAGTTTGAGTGCCTCTACATCCTTACCATCGGTGATTCCGATTTCCTTCAGGACTGGGAGAATGTGCGTAATATCTGGCTGAAGGGAGCCTAGGAAGTAACTAAGCCCAGAGTCATCGCTATTACCATTACGGGTCAGGGGGCTATAAGTAGAAACTGCGAGAGGGGAGGGTGTGGGTGCAGATGTAGTGGGTGTAGGTGTAGGGAAGGGGGTGCGGCTGCGGCTGTGCGCCACTGTGCCGGATGCTGACACCCTTGGCGTAGGGACAGTAAGGGAACTGTTTAACTGGTCGGACCGCAACGGTTGGTTTGGGCTCTAAAATAACGTTATGGAGTTAGAAATTATAGTAACTTTCGAAAGCAACGGCGAGACCAACAGGTGCGGATACTGTCGATTTTGCTTTGGTAACAGATTGGTTCCTTTTTCCCTCCATAGTTTCCTTCTCCATCAATATGACGGTCAATCTGTTTGACAGGTAGCGTGTCATGTAGGCCTCGACTGGCCAATCACCTTCATAATGCTTTAATAGATCATACTGTGCTTTATGCGCCTATACAAACTGTAGATGATGTTTTGATAGGCAAGAGCGACGATCACACATACATTTTCAACAAAAGACGCCCAGTGATCCTGTGCTTGTTGGCGAATGGGCTTGTCCGTATCTAGGAATTCGGGCGCCATCTTCCTTAAGTTTCTCTGCAAAACCAAGATCAAAATAACGATATAAAAAAAGTGTACTGTGAATATACTTACAGTAAAGACTGAAAAACGCACAGAGGTGATTCGCATAATAGACCACAACCGAACGTAAGGTGTAGCGCGGCTGGACAGCTTCTTAAACTCTTTTGGTAGGGGCCGAGGGATCACCTTGTGTTGAATTGCCACTGTGGCTAGGGTAGATGCCCGGGTTTGGGTCATGTTTCGCGAAGTATCGATGCTAGTACTTTCGTCTAGATATACCGGTAAAAATTCGATCTCATGAATAAGGGTACATCTTACCAGTCATAAAGGCGTATATTAGTAATGAGTAAGTGGCATTTTGAGATACGTACTTTAAGTACTCAGCGTTCACTTCAAAGAGAGAAATCGATTATAATTGGCCTGAAACGTCAGTTCGGGTCATATGCCACACCAATCAGATACTCATAGTAGAAATACAAAATGCTTTATTCAGAAGACCTTAGCTACATTCCATAATCAGACAGAGAATATCCGTCTGTTAAAACCAATCTTCCGCTGGTGAAGTTTCAACTCCGAGCAAGCTTGCCCATGCTTCAATGTGTAGGCTATTAGTACATCTCCAGACTCATTCCATCATGGATTTCGTAATCTGAGAGTGTAATGTGGTCCTTGTAGACTGTGTACCTGTCAAAAGAACTGGCATGAATACCTTATAAAAACAAAAATCCAGTTTATAAATTGGGAAAGAAGAACCGGTTTGGTACTGTAGATGTATTAGAAGCTACGACCATCAGGTCAGGCTGGCCCCTAAGTACTGACAGACTCCGCTATGCCCCTAAACTGCGGAAGCAGTAGGTTGGAGCATGCTGACCTTCCTATCTGCCAGATCTCGAGACGCAAAAGCAGATGCGAATGCGAAAGATGGATCACGCGAAAGATAGCACAGGAACGCACCATTTCTTGAGCTGGATCTTCCTGTGATCTGTTCCAGTTTGGGCAGCGATAAGCTTCTTCAAATCGCCCACCGTGTCGTCTGGGCTGCACTTTACCCGGACCTTTCTCCCCAATCGATCATTCGCAATCACCTAGAAATCGCAATGATGAGATGGATATGATAAAAAATACTCCCACTGGTCGGAGCAAAGAAATAACTTACTTCTATGAGGGCCATGAGGGCAAGATACACGATGTCGTTCCGCTAAAACCAGCCACCGTGACAAACAATTCACGTTCGCAGCTTCGTTCTACAAGATTACGTAAACACACACATATTGGGCAAAACCATTGCGCGCCATTTTAAAACCGAAGGAAAGGATGCACGGAGCATATCTTCTTGGCCAGTCTTCTGGTCGGAAATGGACCCCGATTATCAACAGATTACTCAGTCTCGTAGAACCAATATAGCAAGAAATCTTTGTCCCACCCTTCATTGCTTTCTCACACTTCAGTTATCTGTAACTCCTTCCAACCAAGTACTATGGTGTCTCAACATTATAACACTAACTTAAAAGGTGAGCATTATCATCGTAACAGTCTTCTATCTAATCCGAGCTGTGTATATGTAGGATGGCTTAGTTTTAGTCCACTAACTAAGGCCTTACCCCGCACTTGTGGTCTGGTTCCACCCAAGCAGATAATTTCCTGTCCCTCAAATTGGCTGGACCTTGCATTGGATCGTGTTAAGGTACAGGATCTCTATAATGCATACCAAGTGAGTGCTGTGGAATACCGTGTATTGATGGTGCGCTCTTTCTCATCATGTTCAAGTATAACATGCTAATACTAGAAAATGCAGAAATTCATAAGGTGGTTTGCCATAAGGCACCTTGATGTGAGGAAGAGGTATACAGAACAATCTCTAGAAACTCTAGAATTCTATAAGCGAGAGGTATTTTTCAACTTATCCTTGAATTGGATTATCTTGCAATCTGGGTCAGGTTTTGTTGTGGAAACCACTTGGCCGGTTTCTTCTACAATATGATGAGTCGTGGATCTTGGAAGTGACAACAAGAAGATTATTCATCAGAAGACATGAGCTTATTAGACTTAGGGTGAGTATTTCACTACAATTTCAAGTACTTTTGCTTTGACAACTGTTTTGACACAAAAGCAGAGGCTTGTGTTCAATGTTTCCCGCGTGCAGGTGAGTACACAATGTGTTGCAATATTTACCAAATTGACCATCAGTTGTATTGCACTTCAAGCTATACAAACATAACGAAAACCCCATGGCCCACGCTGCGCCCACCACCGACGTTAATCCATGTGTTGCATCTGTTCCTCCCACCACCGACGTCAGTCCATGTGTTGCATCTGTTCCTCCCAGCTCCGAATGCCCTCAATCCTGTGCGGAGGGTACTTCAGTACGCCAAGGAGATATCATTGTGAACAGCATGCAAAATGTTCACTTTGACAACATTTCTTCACCATTCAGTTCTCAAGCTACTGTAACATCTCACAGAATGCGCAACAATGTTCCTGATAGTTCAACTCAAAATCCGGCTCGGGCTCCGAGCCGCTCTTTATCGTCGTTCCTGGGGTCTCTGACTCCCAACATGGGACACCTTTTATCGCACTTCAGGACTGCTGGTATAGACGACGAAGCATTTGCTGATATTCTTACCTGGAACCCTTACCTCCGAGCCAGTTTTTTGCGTCGAGAACTGAAGACCAGGTGTAGCGGGTATCAATTGCAGGTTATCGTTACAGGCATGGATAGATGTGGGGAAGACTGAAGTTTACCGTGAAGATGCCCGTCGAATATGAACGAATGTATATGTATCAACTAAGCGCAGTGTAGTGTTTGCTGAATCTACCGAGAAGTCATTTCGACGATGTATGAAAATTTTAATCTTGCTGCGATCTCTGGGGTTCATCTATAGCCATTCTTGTTATGTTGAACCCGAGTTTATGTGAAATGAAAGAACGGATCGTCTTCATGTCGATTGAGCTTTAGAATTAAAATATTTAATAATACCGGGTACAACAAACATCCACAATGGGCTACCTTCCGCGTCTATATTTACAGCGTGTACATGGCGTCCGAAGTGCTCGACATTATAGTGCGGTTAGAAGTCCCCCGGTCAGCACAATAGCTCCCATAAGGGAGAATGTGCTGGCTCTTGACGAAGATGCACCATTGGCTGACTCCTGTGGGCCACGATGCCATATTAGTAATGTTTGGAGATACCAACGAAGTCTAAAGTAAACCGAGACTTACAAGTTGATTTGCACTGGCGGCAGCGGGACATCCGTGCTGGCATGAAAGGTTCATATTACTTCCAATGACCTGTGCGAGTGCAGGTTCTATCGGCGCTGGAGCAGGTTCAGCAACAGGTTCCGGAATAGGTGCAGGCGACGCCATAGCTAAATAATGCGGCCCATCAGTATGAAACTTGGGGGTCTACATCACGTAGTGACTTACCAAGGGCAGTGAGCGCGAACAAGAGTATCCAGACGGTGATTACACGTCGGGAAATGGAAGTCGATTGGGTGCTGTACATTTTTGTGTGATTGCGATGATTGATAGCACAAATGCGATTTGTAGAGGGGAAGATGCAAGTTTAAGGAAAAATATATAGTCGCGACTATTCGAGAATTGATAGCAGGGAAGGAGCGTGTAGCTTGAAAATCCTATGAGACTTAGTCAATAAGCCTTGGAGTGTCCCAGGATCGTAGAGGGCGAGCAATAGAATGATGAGAGTGATTTTGCATCGGTTTTTAAGAGCCATGGCGGTTACGAAGTGAGCGTCAACTTGTCGAGTCGCTAAACCAATACAAGGCGTTCCCTTCATCCAAGAAAGGAAACATTGTTCAAAAACATCACGTGACATGAATTTCCTTGTATTTCCTGGATTGCGTTTCCCCCAATCCTTGTAACTGGATGAATGGATGAATGTAACCACCAGGAAATGCTCACTGGCATCCACTGGCATCGGCAAAGATGATTGTCAAATAGTAGAAGTAAAGTTTTTCTTGTGCTATTTTGAAAAAGGTCAACGAAGCCTAGTGTTGATGGTGCTGCCAACAATAACCGCGATGTGATGCACTCTGCGGTTTTAAAGTGCACGCTTGGATGTATCATAGGACGTGCTTCACTGGTTCGTTCTTCAAGTCAAAAGCTGCGGTACTGAGTAAAAATCAGAGAATTCGTTGTGAGCCTTTGAATGATCATCGATCATCATCAGGCGAGTTCAAATATTTCCAAGCGTAGGGTGCTTTACGAAACCTCAGCCATGCCAGATACAAAGCTATTAGTGAACGGATTGTTAGTAGCCGTATCCTCTTGCAATTTGAACTTAACTCGTCAGGAAGACCTTAGGTGAGGACGCTGGACCTGTCAAAAGCCATAAATCCAATGATAGCAGCTATAACTGTATGTATTCCATGATGCTGCTAGGAACGGACGAGGATAATATGTTAGTATTAACATTCATATCTGAAATCATTGATATCAACCCTTTAATCGAGGAGGGAGTAAACATGAAATAGTCAATACCTCTTCGCTTACTCTGGGTTCAACTCGGAGCCCGAGTCAACATTTTCCGCCACAGTATCGTCTGTGTCTTCCCTATATGTCGGACGAGTAAAAGTCTAATACGTACTAGAAATATTGTCGATACCGTGTTTGAGCCGCAGCGTGGACTCCAACATAACAGCTAGTCAAATCGGGCAGGTACTAACATCTCGCCTCCAACTAGTACAACAGTTCTCTGTTGGTCCGACAGCGACATTTCCGCTAGTAAGCAAACAGCGACAGTAGAACGCATGTGCCTGGGATGACATGGCTAGTTGAATGGTGGCTTTATAGAACGAAATCTCAAGAAGTCTCACTGCTCTGAATATAGGGTCAGCGCAATTTACTTCCAAGTGTTCAAAACCATAGCTTACGAAGTATTGAGAAAAATGAGCGGTGCAACTAGGATTAATGAAGTATACGAGTCAAATGATGAGCAGGCTGGGTAGGGACAAATGGCGACTGACTGTGAGATATTTGGAGGAATAGTTGAGGACCTTCATCGTAATGTCTGGCCCTGATTAAGTTCTTTACACGACCAAAAAGAACAGAGCCATTTCTATCACTGTTGATCAATGGAAGCCAGACAAGTCACTCCACAGTTATGTGGACATTAAATGTCATTGCACTAATGCCTATATGATCCAACTCGACGTGTATATTCTTCCAAGCCCGAAACTTGATGAAGTCCTATACTGCAACGTTTCTGATATTTGGGACAGTTCATCGGATAAGGCGGATTGGAGGATAAGATAATGGAGCGTTGGGTGACGTCTCTGAACTTACCATAAATCTTGAACATTATGCAATTGTTATCAGTAGTTGCTAACGGGTTGTTCAATTGACATGACTGCTGATAGAACTTATTGAATAGATGCCCCTATTTAGAATCAGACCTTATCAACACCTAGACGCCTTAAAAAAGGAACGTTTGAAATCAGTGCAAAGTGTGAAGCGAGACTATCGCCGGCACCAGGTAGGACATTGACACCCCTGCAAAAGCAACGCAATCTCCTGAAGTTTGTCGATCCTAGCACCACAAGCGACCCTCATGCTTTTCTCTCAGGTTTGTCATCACACCAGGGCAAATAAGCTTCCAATGGCTTCAAATTGATATACTACACGAGTATATGCCGTGATTTCAGGACTTCATAGTTACACATCATTAGAAAATGCACGTACTTAAGTCATTTGTATAGAACCTCTTCATATTAAATACATCTGTGGCCTATTCATACAATGGGACTCTTTCCTTGAATTACTTGGTGGACCAACTTCAGTGAGCATATTCTGATTCCTATTTCGACTCGCAAGTACAGACTTTTCCTTCCTGCGTACAGACGCAATTGTCACCCGTACCGTTACAACCGCACTGCTTTGAATAGGATCGTTAGCGGGGTTCGGAAAGATAGGTTCGATGGCAAAGTTCGATGCAACAGCAACCGAAATTATTAATCCAACGCACCTTGTTAGAATGAGCCTTGTTGACGCACTTGTCACATTCACATTTTCCCTGAGGGCACGCGCAACCCGTCCCTGAAGGACCGCAAGCACTTAAGGACCAGCTGTCAGCAATTAGACTGACGATGTGTTGGAGGAAGCTCACCCGCAGTTACTCTGGCAAGTACAGGAAGCAACCATTGTTAACCGATGTTAAAATTGTAAAGGACGTAAAAAATGAGTAGACGCAAAAATGGCTCAGAGGTGGTGATGGTATGGGGGGAAAATCTAGGTGGTCCTTCATAGTTTTTATACTGGAACGATCGCCGAGGTGGGATGAATGACGTAGCCTGACGTGCAGAAATGAAACGCATCCGAGAGTCCGATGGAAATGTGGAACATTGGGTGGCCCCTATAGCGCGGAATGGAGAATGGTCTCCACTGGTTGGATTTCGAATAAGAGCTGCATATCTAGAACACTCGACGTGAACTGGACCAATATATATTATCTCGAGATATGTGGTGTCTCTACAACTCTGAGCTTTGCTCGAAGTCGAGATGCCGTTTGACAAAAAGACTGAATTTCGAGTCAACCATGATGGTGGTCAATGACGAGGAAAGTGACGAGGTGCACAAACCTTGATGTATCCGGTAATCCTGTCCCACGGTCCCCAAAAGGGCTGTCAGCAGTACCAATACCACAACGACACATTTGTTGGACGCCGTCACGGTTAAGCCCGTTCGCTTGATATACCATTCGACAATTCATTGTTTGCTATTCGCCATACATCTGCAACACTGTCTTGTAGAAAACTGATATAGGTGTCTTACTCCAGGAAACTTGGCCGTAGATTGCCATCTGGCGTACATTGAACGGTACGCATCCAACTGAAGGTTATCTTCACACTAATTATCGTCCGAGTGAGTATCAGTGTGCCTTTCCCGTTTATATGCGCCTTTAACGCCCTGTGTCAAGTTCTTGTTAGCTCGCATACCTTCTTGAATTCATAAAGAAGATATAGATCAGTCTTGCTTCACATTTCCGCCTACCCTTGTCCAGT
This sequence comes from Serpula lacrymans var. lacrymans S7.9, assembly GCF_000218685.1. NCBI lineage: Eukaryota > Fungi > Basidiomycota > Agaricomycetes > Boletales > Serpulaceae > Serpula > Serpula lacrymans. Next base: position 1,075,069 of record NW_006763294.1, on the reverse strand, counting down.
GGTCAGAGGAGTTACAGTGCTCGCAGTGTGTAGTGGTCTGTGTCTCATTAAAAACAGATTATAGTACATTATAGCGCTCTCGGTACGTTTTGATCACAAAATGTCTCCCTTTATATGTGCTGAAGATGCCACTCACGCAGATATCATTCACAGTAATACATCCCACAAATGAATTCTTACCCTCCAGAGCTTCTCGTTCAATTGGCACCAGTTATGTTTGTAGCTGGCCTTGATCCTCCTCCAGGACAAGTTTTGCCTCCATCCACGCCTCAAGCCCCTGCTGTTTCTCCATCAGCACCAGAGCCTCTACCTACCCCATCCAAAACTCAAGATCCATTTATCTCTCTCACCTTGCGTTTACGCGAGGCCCTCCAGTCACAGCGCAAATCATCAATATGGGCGCCTGAGAGAAACAAGACTTTCCAAATTCTCCTCGTTGACAAGTCGGTTCGCTTTCCACCGCGAAAAACCGTTTCGCCCGACGATCCTCAGTTTCCTACCGCTCATTCTCCACTTTCTCCTCTTACTCCCACTTCACCACTATACCCAGATGGTCTCGTAGCTCCTATATGGATACGTAAGCACACGGCGCTAGTCCCAAGCGTGTTTGTCCTTTTCCTCAGGTTGTTCGAGGCTCCTCCTGTCAATCCTCGATCCCCATTAGACCCACCAGATGCTGAACATGAACGAGAGCGGATAGAAGACGAAAGGAAGAGAGATACGGAGTTGAGTACAGAGATTGCCCTGAGGAAAAGGATCACAAATGAGAGGGGAATCAAGCTCACGGTTGTCCTTATGGCAAGCAGGAGAATGTTAGGTGCTAGTGGAATTTATAGTCTCAGCATTGATACAATTACTCACGGCATAACAAGATGATCCTTCACTAGACGGACGACTGACCTATGTCAGAAGACAGAGTGGGCTTGATTCCAGGGCTGCTCTTTTTGTTCTAAGCCCTGTCACAACCTCTGAGCTGAATGATTTCGTTCGCAGGTGGGCACTCCATATCGCGTGGTCATTTTGAAACTAACAGCTGTATAGTCTACAAGACGCACTCTACGATCCCGCTGTCGAATATTACACTGCGCACTCCAAACGAGTACGACGGAAGCGTAACCGACATTCGCAGGCAGTCTCATCGTATAACCCTACTCCACTTTCGCCACTGGGTTCTGGAGGCGGCCTAGGTGTACCGCGCCCACTGAAGCCTGAAGGTTGGACTGTGCGATATGAATACAAGATGGCTTGCTTTGCAGAATTCAGAGGGGAAGACGAAGTCGCTTTAAAGTGAGTTTTCGTACTTATCATTGATAATAGAACAACACTGAGAATACGATAGACACTATCAAGATGCCTATGCTACTTTGCTGATCATGTTTGGCTCAACTGCGATATTGCCCCCTCGGACGAAGAGATGGGCTGAAGCGAAGGTCCTCGCAGATTGCATGAATTTGAAGGTGAGCCCATACGCTAATATAGCTTATCATGCTAGATCGTTGATATAATCTCGATAGATCTGCAAACTCTACTTGTATAACAATGAACACGCCCTCGCTTTATCTCACCACAATTCTCACGTACGCAAATTTGCAGATTTTTCGCGTGGCTGGGGGATTGGCGAGGAGACGTTTGAATATTGGAGCTGGATGGCCAGACAGTGAGTGGCTATGCGTTGTCTTCTTTCAATATCACAGCTGTAACATCGACCAAATTAGACATCGTGTTCTTGCTGAGCTGCTAGAACAAGGCTCTCGTACGACGCTGACAATTCCAACTCATAAACCTGTTCCCCAGCCTCGTCCTACTACGCCTTCCACAGGTGCGACAAGCACTATCGGGACTCCGTTTGAGCTGGACGCCGTGCGTTCATTAGGCATGAACCCTAGTCATGCGTTGCAGCACCCTGGTTTCTATTACTATATGGCTGCGCGATGTACCGAGATACGAAGAGAACGGTATTTGGCTGTTGAAGGGAGTGAGGTGAGTATATTATGCATAGTATAGACGCAGCTATATTAGCACCATCCTTACTTTTGGACTCGTGCGGTTGTAGGCTACTCAACAAGCGAGTGCGGCGCCTGGGCTTGTCAACGAGAAAAAGGTGGATCACTTGACTATCATCTTGGAGGTGAGTGCGCGACAACTATTGTATCATTCGTAAGTCTTATTCGTGATCTTGACAATGCAGCTCTACACAAAGTCCTATGAGCTGTTCAAGAAATACGGATCTCCATCAAGCCAGGGACGCCTGACTCTGTGGATCGCATATCGCATAGCACAAACTTACTACGAATCTAATAAATTCGACATGGCTGTACGGTACGTCTCCGTCTCGCAACGTACTGCTTTGACTCGTTTGTGACAGGATAAATAGGTTCTTTGAAAGAATCGCAAAGACGTATCGTAGGGAAAAATGGGGCCATATGCTTCATCCACTGTTGTCAACTTGGTATGCATGTGCGCAGCGGCTGGGAGATGTAGAGCTTACAGTGAAATTACTGCTAGAGATGCTAGGAAGTGGTACGTCCTGCGTTGGCATTACTCATTTTTAGTGGTTTGATAGCTTATTTGTTTTGCCATAGTAGGTATGGATGTGGCTGGAACGTTACAGGACGATTTAATAGCTGTGCTCAAGGTATGTGGTACAAACTTCAAAGACGTACCCTCTGCTGACTGAGAAGCTACTAGAGCACGATACCTGCGTCCCCTGAGGAACCATTAGTCATAGAACCAGCAGAAATTGAACCACTCCGTATGTATACTGTGCAGTTTGGAATGGGTCACACCGCTAATAATGTCGTCAACTTTTGAAGTCGATACAATATCAGTATTTTGGAAACAACAAGTTCGAGTTGCCGAAGCCGCAGCATTTCAACTATCTCTCAGTGCGCCGTTGAACACAGTGATATCATCCCTTCCGATCGATTCTATTTCGGTGTTCTTTTCCGAGGGTTTTGCCCCACTCACTATACGACACTCGGCGCCGTCTGAGCCAAAGTCCTCGGATCGTGTCCCTATGCAGCTAGTCAAAGTAGGCCACGTGGAGTCGGGCGGCGAAACACGAGAATTACAAGCCGATTTAAGATGGCGTCCTGGAGACATCCTGGTTTTAGCTGGGACAATATCATCCGAAGTTCCCTTGACGATCAAAGTGAGTGAGACGTTTGATTCAAGATTAATGCTTGACCCGTGTTGCTTTTATCTCAGGTCTCAAAAATACTCTTGACATTGAAGGAGGCAAGTTGGGTAATAGAGATCCCTCTTGCGCCTTGTGCATCTCGAGATGGGGTGGGGCCTGTTCCTCGGTGGCTGAGCTGTTTGGATCCAATTATCTTCGTACCAATTGCAAGAGAAGAATATTCGACCGTTGCGTAAGTCCTTGATTATGCAGCTATTCTTTAGTATACTGTCTTACTTATTGTAACATATCCACTAGCGTTCATCATCGTCCGCATCAGCTGGCTGTGTCCTTTTCACATGAAGCACCTGCCCTCGTAGACGAAGAGTTTCCTATTGTCATAAACATTACAAATACAGATGAAAGAGATCTCGACGTTGTGATCGACGTATTACTCCAACCTACCGAGTTTGATGAAGCAGGTTAGCTCAGAGTTCTATCATTCTTTGTGCAAAGATCTTACACGATATTGCCAGATAATCAAATAATAATTGACGACCAACGATCATCAGGTCTACTCCGAGGCATTCATCTTGGAAATGTAGCACCTGGAGTTACTGCCCTCAAGACGCTGTACCTTGTTAACAACGGTGCAGCAGGCGACCGAACAGTTGACATATCCATACAATCACGTTCTGTGTCACCAGGTCGTGATCTACCCAACTCTCCACAAAGCCCAACATCACGTTCGGCGTCTGATATGACTGAGACGCTGGAAACACTTGTTATTCCCACTGTGAAAGCCGTGAAAGCATCGTATGATGTGCGGTATCAAAGGGCCCTGGGTAAACAACTTGGGATATCCGATCTCCGTATGTTTGAAGACGGGTTTTGGGATGACGCCCATGGTGGTGAAGCCATTGTTTCTGCCAAGCTGGAGTGCTCTGGGCCTTGGAAATTGGAAATTGAAAGTTTGAAATTGATACCGCAGGTGAGTTGGACTTGACCTGCGACGGAAGAAAAATGGTGCTAATCAATGGCTCCAGAACGGTGAAAATGCTAAAATCGTTGACAACTCTTTGGATGGATGTGTTGACGATATGTTCCCAGATGGTACGACATAGTTCTTGAAACGCAATGAAAATATCGCCTATACTCACAAATTCCTCCAGAATATCTGCCTGGAGATGAATTCTCAGACACTTGTCGCATTTCTCTTGCTCCAGACGAGGACCAGGTTCTAGCTGGTGCAGAGCTGCCATGTCCAGGGACATATGAAATTAGTTGGCGAAGGTCAGTCTTAGGTCAGGTACCTAAGGTCCAACCGTCTAACAGATTTCTCAGGATATCACCGAATGGGGATCGTGGTCCTCTATCCGTCACCCAGCTCCCCTTACCAGCGCTCTGCCCGCCAAAAGATGGACTAATTGCTCTTCTTCGCGTTCCATCTGTAGCCAAGTTACATACGCCAATGTCTATGCAGTTAATAGTCCGTAACCGGCATCCTTCTCGCTCCGCAAATATTGTTGTTCAGCTTGATCCTGAATCACTGGATGGCTTCATTGTTTCTGGCTTACGAAGTGGACGAGTTCAAACTCTCTTGCCTGGAGGAGAGGAAAAAGTTAGATGGCGGCTAATCCCAGTGGAATGTGGACATGTTAGTGTTCCACGGGTGAAAGTGATGGATAGACGGAAAGGAACTGCAACTTCTCAGGCCGCGGGAACAGGACAGGATACGGAAGCGGAGTCCGAAGGAGAAATCGTCAAGGTCGTCGATGTGAAGTGGGATTGGAGGGGTCCAGAGAATGGCGACAAAATTGTCAATGTTGACCAGGCTAAAGTCGGGGCAAGAGTAGAGAATGAGAATGTTAAAATGTCTCCAGAGCAGCGCGGTGCGAACACAATTCTTGTATTACCATGATACTCAGTTGGAAGATTACCAGCATGTCGCACCGCTGCTTCACGCGCATATAATTTTTATATTATCCGGTCATCCATTTTTGCCCTCCTTCTGCCTTGGTTCGTTCTGCCAGGGGATTTTGACCTTCCCCTACCACGTCATAGTGGATTTATTAAAGTCGAAAGGATACAGAAAGCAGATATCTGCCGTGCAAGTACAAAAATCTCAGGCTGTCAAAAAGATGTGGCGTTGGATCAGAATATATGAGTAACTTATCAAGCCGCAAGCCCGCCTACCCACCTTTGGGAACGAAGAGAAGGGAAATGTCGTAGGAGAAACCCCACCCCCTTTCCTACGTTAACTAAAACGCCCAAAATGGTGATGTGATAATGCCGGTTTGACTGACCTCATTGTGCGGCAGCGTCCACTTGATTTCCGTATCCCCGTTACCGGTGTTGTTGGCATAAGCAATGGTTTGTATGGACTATGCATACCAATGCTATAAAAAACCCCAAGGTATAAGCATTGAGAAATACATCCCGTTAACATCATTTCCCCCTCAGCACACCTCTAAAGTCGCAAAAACTACCGCTATGACCAAAGTCACTGGATACGAATTCTCTACAACTGGAGACGAAGTTGTCTCTCGATTCCAAGACAGTATTAAGGGAAAAACTAGTGAGCATCGCTCATTCGTTCCACCTCCACTACTAGTCCACTGACTTGGATCCATTTCAGTTGTCATCACAGGCCCAGGTCAAGGTGGCATTGGTTCTGAGACAGCAGTGGCGCTTGCTGCAGCAGCTCCAGCTTTACTCATTCTCACTGGTCGCACCGAGTCGAAAATCACTCCGGTTATCTTGGAAATCGAGTCAAAAAATTCAGCCGTCAAGGTCCAGTTCGTCAAACTGGATCTCAGCTCGCAAGCTTCCGTACGCTCCGCTGCGGCAGTGATAAACGAAAGTGTTGAGAAGATCGATATATTGATCAACAATGCAGGAATCATGGCCTGCCCGTATGAAAAAAGCGTAGATGGCATCGAATTGCAATTTGCGACCAATCATATTGGGCACTTCTTGCTAACGAAGCTTGTCATGCAAAAAATTTTGAATGCGGGGCCTGGTTCGAGAATTGTCAATGTATCGAGCGTTGGTCACAGAATGGCAGGGGTCAGATTTGACGATTATAACTTCCAGGTGGGATTATTCACCTTGTTTGCGTAGTATCCGTAACAACATCCTTTTACTAACACCCTCGCGACAGGATGGCAAAGCGTACTCCGAGTGGGAAGCCTATGGCCAATCGAAGACCGCCAATATCTTGTTTACTTACTCCCTCGCCAAAAAGCTGGGGGGCAAAGGTGTCTTTGCTTATTCACTGCATCCCGGGTGTACGTAAATTTTCCATCGTCACCTTTTGGTACTCACGGTCCATACAGCGATCAGGAGTGGTCTTCAAGTTCATCTGAACGAATCTAATCTTCCCAAGGGTTTTGCTCTCCTGGCCGCTGCAGACGCAAAGACGGGACAATCATACGCTCCTGAGCCAGTAAAGACTCTGCAACAGGGGTGTGCGACAACCCTCGTTGCTGCACTTGATCCGTCCCTCGAAGCTCACAATGGTGCGTTTCTCTGGAACTCAGACATTGCGGATCCCTTACCGCCTGCCCACGCTACGAGTGAGGAGAATGCGGAGAAGCTATGGGTTTTGAGCGAGACCTTGGTAGGAGAGAAGTTTGAGTTTGTGATATGAGACAGAGTTGATGCATGCTCTGTACGTGTACTAATATTAAGTTTGAGAACCTTGGATTAGCATGGCTATCGTTCTTGTGTCCAATTAGAATTATTCACAATAAGCACCTCGCTTCTGTCCGATGCTTATCTATGTTGTGGCGCAATGGCTGATTACGAGAACCTCTCGTTCCAATGATTTGCAGCGGCATAACGTGCGTTGCGTCATTGAGCGATGACAATTCACAAGGTCACTTGTCATTGGGTAGAATGAGGTCAGCAAGGGAAACTATTGCAATGCTATACTGAAAATGGCTCATATATAAACGGGATATCCCCCCCGCTATTCTTAAATCCCCCATTTCCCACTCTTACTATCATCCCTTACATTATTACAATGGGCATTCCTGACGAAAAAATCCATCCAGTTGCGACTGGAGTTGCTATCAAGACCGTCGAGAAACATCAAGAACCTCAGGAGCTAGTATTTTACTCAGGATGGGTGTGTGTTTTTGATGCCAATACCTCTATATGCGCGCGACTAATGTCCCACGAACTTCTCAGTTCTGTCCATTCAACCAGCGAACATGGATATCTCTCGAAGAGAAGGGCATCCCTTATCAATACAAGGAAGTGAATCCTTACAAGAAAGAAAAACATTTCCTTGGTGTGTTATCACATTTATTTCTATCCGAACAGTAGTTCTCATAACCTTATACTAGATATCAACCCTAAAGGATTAGTCCCAGCCATTGAATACAGAGGGAAGGCTTTATACGAGTCGATCATCCTTTGCGAGTTTCTGGAGGACGCCTACCCTAGCCACAAGCCTCACCTTCTCCCGGTTGACCCATTTGATCGCGCTCATGCGCGCATTTGGATTGACCATTGCACGAAAACTATAGTCTCAGCAACACACCGTCTTCTCCAATCCCAGGACAAGGAGAGCCAGGACAACGCCCGTGAGGAGCTGTACGCAGCGCAAAGAAAACTTGCTAAAGAGGTCAAAGGCCCCTATTTTAATGGTGAAGAGTTTGGCCTGGTGGATATATGCGTTGCGCCTTGGATTGCGCGCGACTATGTTGTCGCAGAGCACCGTGGATACAAAAGGGAAGATGCGAGCAAAGAATGGAAGGAATACGCTGATAGGCTCTCACAACGTGAAAGTGTGGTAAAGACTATGAGTGTGAGTAGTTGTGGATATACTTACAACACATGTGTTGATTTCTTTGACTGCATCAACAGGAAAGGGAGCACTTGAATGTCATTTACGACCGCTACCTTCGAGATGAAGCTCAAAGCGAAGCTGCCAAGGCCACGAGAGCGGGAAGAGAAATTCCTTGAACAAGTGATCTACATTCTGTTATTGCTCAAGACTTTGTATATGCCATTCCATTATATCATATAATGCATTATGTGTACCAATTGTTGTAAATCTGTGTGTAACATCTTATACAAGTAGTGTTTCTTTATGTTGGCGTATCCTCTTATCAGCACAAATATATGTAAACTTTCGTTTGTCTAATGTTCATGTCAGGACTATAAGCTTGCACTATATTTCTTATGTGCCTAATGTACATATAATGGGACATACGGATAATAAAAAATTATAAGTTACATATTATGCATAACTTGCTATTTAATAAGTTAAGTCTATAAGTAAAATTCCACACTCCTCGCTCATCAACCTACCATCTTCGTGGAACTCACAGGTATGGCAACATCCACCTTGACTGGTCTAGAAACCATAGCACAAGATTCCCCGTCGTCGCAACAGTATCCCTGGACCGCTTGTAGCAACGTCTCCGAACGGGAGAATAAATTCCGCAATGCAAACGCGCATTTAGCTAGTTCCTCATCCACAGAACCAACGTCTGCAGTGATGTTTGCTAGAGGCGAAGTTGAACGAACTTGAAGGTTCTGTAAGGCACAATATCAAAGAGCATCAGCAACTGATACTAAATGGGGAAAAAGAGAAGTTATACTCACGAGCTGTGCGATGTACCACCATAGATAGTCTTTCAGGCTCTCGGCGTTACTCTCCATTACGCCAAGAGTTGAAATGAGCTCACGCATCGTCTCCTTGGTGTATATTTCTGCGCTCTTAGGTGACACGCCCCATGGCCACACAGACACATGATCCCACCATCGTCCGTGCCCCATTGCCGAGTCGACACCATCCGCCTGGGTAGCAGACTCGAACCAAGCGACCATACGCTCGGTTGCACCCTGCGCAGATACAAGCCCAGGAAGGCTGCTGTTTACATGCTTGAAAATGGAAGCATATTCAAGACGAAGGTTTGATGCGGTGAGGGAGAGAATGTGTGCAAGATCTGAGCGTTGACTGGTTTTTGGATTGCGGAGAGCGTGATGTCTGACTTCATGGATCGCGTGTGATAGCTATGAAGGCAAGAGCGGTTTAGCAAGAGTCGCCGTTTCTGAGTTCAAAGCAATACATACCGTCTTTCCAATGAATCCGTGATCAGAGAAATCATGGAACACTACAGTATCGAGACCATCCATCTGTAGGTTAGAGAATGCTTCCAAAGTGCTCGCGAGATCTCTAGAGTTTGAAGGGAAACCAGAATGCTGAAGCTTGCAAGTGATTTTTGCTAGCCTGTGAACAGATACATAAGTTTCGTTTGTTGATACAACAAAGAAATCACACACCTTTCTCTGTTTTCCTGGAAGAAGGCGTCGGCTGGAACACCCATGCTTTCTACGAGCAAGAGTATTGTACTTGCGTGTTCGATTTGCTCGAACAAGAAATGCGCTCCAGCTGCTTCGGTTACATGGGAAGACTCAATTTTTCTGACTGACAATCTCCGAATTATTGGAGTCGTAGTGATTGTCGCTTTTGCAGCCTTGAGGTGACTAATAAGGGGACGGATGATACCTTCATTATTTGTGTTATGCAGCCACTGTAGCTTATCCTTTAGCCAGAGACACAACAAGCATTAACAAAAAGGCTTTACCGAAGGTTCCGACACTCTGATGAGTTCCATCAACACAACCACGATAACAAGCCACTGAAAGGTGGCCACAATAGCACGACATGCGGAGGAGACCATCAAACTCAGCAACTCCATGACGAATCCCACGAGTTGGCCCAGGTTGAAGAGGAATAAGAGAGCATTATCTTCATTCTCAATCTCTTCTGCCGTTCTAAGCCTGCGCTGGGTGGATGATGGACCTCTGTAGACACGGCCCGAGAGTGCCAATGGCTGATACATGCATTTATGGGTCTGAGCACGATGTGCGTGACGAGAAGCCACATGGGCTGGTGAATGGTCAAGAGGAGTTCGCATAGCTAATCTTGACATCGATAGCTTGAGACACAATCACAGATGGTACGGTAGATGGCGACGATAGGATGTTCTTGCAGTATAATTCGTAAGATTGGTCGTGAAAACTGCACCAGTCAGTTTGTCGATATCGATTGCCGTCGAGTGACGAGGTGTCGAATGCATGGTCCAACGTGTATTTAAGCGGGAGGATGCTGGTACCGCGTTGAGCTAGACAAAAGGCAATCATACTGGAGATCACTATTATTGCAGAACACTAATTGTGAATACTGTGATTCCTTAAGGACTAGTGAATCTGGGGTTTCACAGCCAGCGTTCGCCTTTTGTGTTCTCCATAGAGACAGACAGGAGGAATGAGGTGTTTTCTGGCAGACACAATAGGCGTGTCCTCGGTCGTGGTGGCAGCGGTGATAGAAGTTATGGGCATACCCGCCAACTTTGAGCATGCAAAACGCAACATTCGCGGAGTAGCGGAAACAAAATTGCTGCTGTCGTCAAGGAGACCAAAGGAAAACGGCAACATTCCGGAGTTATTACTACAGCCCCTAAAAGCATGTGTGAGTTTCCTGTAATTTCAAGGCAAAAGTGCAGTTGTAGGTATTCGTATGCTTTGTACGGTTGTGTATCACCATAATGTGCGAACTATTTCTTTTGCCCTGGACCACGCCGCATAACACGAAACCGATAAATACTTCAATTCTCTTCTTATGCACAAAATATTTACAAGAAAAACAATCCCATAATTGCAGAGACAAACAACCAACCACTAAACGGAAAGTCCAGATGAACCAAGAAAAACCGTGCTAGTCAATCACTCTGCTTCATGTCCACACTTTAGTTGGTGGTGACGGAAACGCTGTAGCTGTTGATCATGAGCTCAGCAGAACCGGTGAAGGGCTCAGTTCCAGTCTCGATTGATTGGAGGTACTGCCAGAGCGTGCATTATTAATTTATCTGGCCTTCAGACGTCAAAGGAGTACTCACGAGAGAAGAGGAAACACCCTCGTTGTCAATGAGGTAGGCTAGATAGATTACATTAGCCAGTGCAAGAGAAATCATAGACTTAGTGCCTACTGAAGAAGTCGTTGAGGTCGACATCGAAGTCGTTAATGTTTCCATCCTGGCTGACGAACGAGATGGTCTCCCAGTTGGAGTTGGGACCCGTCCAGATGTTCCAGGTGTAACCAGCAAGCGAGACATCAGAGGTGGCGAGAGAGCCGACGGGTTGAATACCACCGAGACCAGAGAGCCAGATCATGCTGCGAAATATTCAATGCACTGTGTTTGATTTGGTGGTCACCTCAACTCACATTTCGTAGGACGAGTCAGCGGAAGCCTGAGCACCATCAGCGGTGGTACCGATCCAGATATCATAGCTATGGCTTGTGTCAGAATAAACAGCGTTTTTCAGCTCAAAAACACGTACGAAACATCAGCACGAATGTCACTAGACTGGGTCACGTAGTCCCAGTCCCAGGCCGTGGGAGCCGTAGCGATGTCACTGAGCTATGTTAGGGGTGAATTCGTTCGTGTTTGTTCAAATTTTATCAGACGACTACTGACCAACATGCCCTTGGCAGTGGTGGACGCGGCATTGGTGTCTTCGGGGACGCGTTAGTAATGCATCAATCCAAGCTAAATAACACGATACTAACAGGTCTTGACATCGTTCTCGTTGTCAGCCCATGCCCAGGTGGTGGACCAGGAGATGTCGTTGCCGGAGGTGCTGATGAGGGTGGCGTTTTGGGAACCAGTCCCGTCAGCTGTTCAATGATATATCAGGACTTGGTTCTTGGCAGCTTGGGAACACGAAGGTTGACTTACCGATACCCCACTGGTTGTTGCAGAGAGTGTAGTCACCCTGAGTCACACAGTCGTATTGACCGGAAAGAGTTGTCTGACCCTTGGCAAGGGCGATGAGACCAGAGACGAATGCGAGTGAGAGGAACATCTTTTGAGATTTGAGTAGTAGCTGTGATTATTGAACCTAAGCTGAGGAAAGCATGTCGTTGTACGCTGACTTTTATACAAGTTCACGACAATCAAAATTGGAACTGGAGAACACACAGGGTTGACAGTCGTCAATGTTCATGTTGCATAGATGCGAGATTCACCCGCACACCAAGTATATTTGCACCTTTCTCATAGCTATTACCGGCTCTTCTGTAGTTAGGTCGGCCACAGTGCCTGCAGTTTGTCACATGTCTGAACCTTGTTATGCCGACAGAGAGTGGATGAGAACATATGAGAAGAGAGTCCTTGTGCGCAAGCTCCACAACGTTGATCCGGGTAAAGAGCCGATTCATTATTGGCATATCCAGGTTCGAGGTAAACAGAACTTGGATATGGCGATCGTGATAGATGCAGAAATTGACAATCCCTTGTTTTCGGCTGGTCAATCAAACTGTCAAGTGAAAATGTCTCACCGACAACCTGCAGATATATTTCCGAGCCTCCACGATTGTATTTTCTGTAGAGTGTGAGGTTATCTTGCTATTATCAGTTCGTGAGGAGCCTGAAAGTAGTGTACTGTGCTATTATGCATCGTGGTGGTCATAGTCATACCCGCGGGTGACAACGCCACCACGCTGGTGTATGTACAAAATATGCCTCAGGTCTCTTTTTTTCCAGGTCCTCGTAGGGTAATTAGTGCTCGCTATATGACTTCATAATGCTACTTGAAAATAGGGGAGGGTGATACATACGACAAGTAAATATGTTCTATAATAGTTAACGTCGCGGGAACAAACCCGTCATAGCTTTAGAGATGGTCCTCCTGCATTCTCCGAATCCGAACGAAGTGGGTTATTTACTAGTTCTTGTTCCTCCATAACAGGTGAGCTCGGTACCGCATTTTCTCGCGACGAGTGCTTGCTTTTATCCGGTGTCACAGACAAAAAATTGACAACGAGTGACCAAAGATTGTTCGCGCTTAACTGGCTATCCTCCTGTAAGACCGCCTGGTCCGCAATGCGAGCCAAACGACGAGCTTCCTCCGTATCTCGCCTCGAGACGATGCTGCTTGGGGGCGGCCTTTCGTCTGCGTCAAGTGCCCACGCCCAACTCCAGCTCCCCGAAGCAGCTTTCAATCCTTCCTTGATGCCCTTGTTCCCGGGCTTACGTTTCTCCTTCCCATCGTCCTTACTCTCGGGCAGTGTTAGTGAACCTTGCAGCTGACTCATGTTCCTGTATATGTCCTTCTTGGCAAGCTCGAGGTTGCGTGAACGTTGTTTTTCTATAGTATTCATCGCGCCCGCGAACTTTTTGTCAAATTTAGTCTTGCCTTCAATGTAGCGTCGCACGGCCAGTTCCGATAGAACTCCGATGATATCCGGAGGAACATGAAATGCATCCAGTTCATTTTCGGCCTCCAGAGGTCGAATGACGCCCCGCGTAGAAACGCGCTCACGAATCATTCCTTCTTTCCATGATGGAACACCCTGATAGGTGATGGGCAAAACAAAAAAAAGTCAAGTCAATACAAGGTCTTCTAACTTTGAACAAGTAAACAGACACATACGTCAGCATCATGGTACACAGTTGCTTCACCAGCATACTGGGGTTCATTGGCACCGGAGGAGGACACACTGCGGCCCCGCGGACCGTCGGGCTCGGAACTGTCTATGGGAGGAACCTCTAATGCGGGAGTGCTCAGTGGGGATGCTCCGAAAGCTGGAGATGATGTGCGTGTTGGATTCCCACGGAAGACGGAAGCTGCGCGAGACATTGACCTCTTCAAGGAGCTCTTGGGGCGAGGAAGCATGACAGAATCAACCGTGTTCTGTCGCACATTCCGACCTCGCTGTACGCGATTGGCAAGGTCTGACATCGAGAGAGCACGGGACAAAAATTTGCTAGAAGATTTCTCGCCAGGGCTTGCCTCTTGGGAATTATTCTGCATAACCTGGGATGGCGTCATATTTAAAAACTGCATCCCGTTCAGTCCTCCAGGACTTTGAGGCCCAGCAGTCATTCCTGTGACATGCTTGCAAAACGTTGCGATCGCTCGGTAACAAAATTTCCCGGGAGTAGTGAAAGAAAATAGAACCGGCAAAACGTGAGCAGTATCTAGAAAGTTCCAATTTAGGTATTTGTTTGGTGAACATGAAACTCGGGGGCTAATCCTACCATCGTAGACCTGCAAGTGAACAGATGTTGGCCCATAACGGCCCTCAATTCCAACAAGAGTAGGACATAGCTCCCGAGCATTGTTACTCAGGGGAAACTTAGATGGATTTGCTGCTTTATGTGCCCTGACGAAAGTCACCTGTCAATACAGAGAATTTCTATGCTTAAAACTTACTTACGTATAAATGATTTCGTCCCTAAGGACCTCCTTGTCACTGGCAATAAAGAGCAAAGGAGGCAGTCCTCCGAGGTAGGAAAGGGCAGAACTGACGAGGGGATGCCCTATCAACCCATTTTGGGCATACAAGTGTATTTGCTGGTCTATGGTCAAAGTCTCACCGGACTTCGTGACTAAACGTATAGTTTGATTCGCTGTTGAATCAGCAGGGGGGAGAGAAGCCGTAGCCCCTATGTCAACTGGCATATCTGAAGGTCCTGACTTCTCTCTATCTTCTGAAAGGCTAAACTTTGAGCCTGCTTTCCATTGAGATGCAATGTCACTCTGTGAATCGATACCCATGTCTTTGCCACCGAGGTCCAATCGAACCATCTGACGAATACGACTTCGCAGTCTTGCATGAACGCGACTAGTCAGTTCATCAGACGGTGGAGGCCACAGGGGGCTAGGTTTTTGCATTGAAAGTCCATATACGGGAATGACATCCTATCAAGCGTGTAAGTTCAGGATCTGGCGTCAGAAGTTGATAACCTTATTTTAGTTACTCACCGTGGCAGTATTGGTGTGAATACTGGGAAATGAGTGCGTTAGATCGCACCACGGGGAAACGAGAACACCTCCAGCGGGCATCGGAAGCCCCGTGTCACGAATGACTTGTAGTAGAGCGAGAGTGAGCCCGCCACCGGCAGAATCTCCTGCAACGACGATATGAGCTGGTTTCACTGGTCGATGTGATGCATCAGGCGGGGGCCTGATCAGGAAAAGGTCTGGAAAGAAACGTCCCGAAGTAAGTCCAGGGATTGGGAGCACTAAATCTTACTTACACGCGGCTAGAAGATCTTGAATCGCACAAGGGAAAGGATACTGTGGGGATAATCGATAGTTTACAGCTATTTTCTGATCAGCAGTGATCGGGATAGCCATATATGAAAAAGTCACTACCTAATACACGGCCATTGATCTTTCTTGCATGACGCTGGATACTGTATCTGATTAGGTGACAAAATTAGACAATGCCGTGTTTTTTGAATGAGATTGCTGACCTCTCTTGATCAATGCTACCAAAATAGTATCCACCTGAAAGGACGACGTCACTTGTGTGCCTGCTTAGAAGAGTAAGAGCGACAAACCTCCGTGAGCATACAGTATACAACGCATCTCATCCATTTCCTCGTTATATGTGTCAGTTCCGTTTGATGGCTCCTCCCCTTCTAAGTCGGTATCACTTTTACCCTTGGGAGAAGGATCGGTGGAAGATTTCTTTTGTTTTTCGTAGGCTTTAGTTCGTTTTTTTGCTTCTCGCCAGTCCTTTCGAGCAGTGATCCATTCTGCATCAACACTGACAGCGACAACTTGAGATTTGCACAAGGATGTCGAGTAAAGGATAATTACCCGCTTACACCACGGACTTGCCACCATTTCGTACCACCTACAATTCGTTTAGCAATATCATCTCCACCGAGTGCTTTGATAAGATAAGCTGCAGCTTCGTCACAGCAAGAGATTGGGACAAGTAGTCTGACAGAATGAACCCAGGGAGGTGAAGGTGTTCGGGTGTTGGAAAAAGCCTGCACTTCTTCTACGGTGTGACTACCACTGCGTTAACGTCTGAATATGATACGTGAAAAACGACATACTACGATGCAGCGTCAAGAAATTTCTGAAGACACAGAAAGAGCTTCAATAACCAGACTGAATCAGAAGAGGGATGGATCTGCACCTTTACAATGTTGAAAGCCTCGTCATACAAGAGCTCGTCCTGTCGCAACTGAGTTACAGCCTTTCCGCCATGCACACTCTCCTTTCTGATTCTGTCAAAGTAGTGCTTAACCAGAGTTTCTAAGACGATGGGACCGAGCTTCAGTCCAGCTTTCCGGGTAAGAGAATTTGGCATCCTGGGACTCTCTCTGTGCACATACGACGTCGGTTATAGTACAACTGATATTATAGGCGGAGTGACAGCGACTTGATAGATAGAAAGGAACGTCGTAAGGGCTTCAATGTATTATGTTGGATATTCCGTTACCGAAATACACAGGATTCTGGAAAAGCGAGATAAGCGTATCCCAAGAAAAATTGCGCTTGTAAGTTGGCCGTCCTCAAGGATTGTACATGCTCGTGATGGTCAAAACGATGGCGAGGAGGATAAGAAAGTCTAATGAGCCTGGATCATTGCCCCGCACTTGCAATCACCCTACCACGCGTTTACTCTGGCGCTGGATTGCATCCGGAACAAGGGCCACTCTCGATGCCGCGGCAGGCGCCAAGGCGCAATATCAGTCTGTACCGCCCGCGTTGCGTAAGTCAAAAAAGCTTTCAGCATAACAATGATGCTGAGACTGACATCGAAAGAAATTGCCTGATCCTGAGGCAACGTACTCCCAAACACCACGAACTTTCCCAAAAACTTTTACTAGTAGGACGGAGACGCCCTGTGCCATTGACATGGAGACCATGATATTACACTGTCATGTCACCCTGACAAAGGAAGGGGCTATATCCAATGCGTCGATGTCAAACCAAGTAACAGTATGGGCCAAGTATGGGCCTGTAGTTATGAGTCGAAATGCAAGAGGATGTTGCAAACGGTCAGATGCTCCGGTTCTGTTTAGTAACGCCCATTGGCATCGCATATAGATCATAGATGCCATCGATTGATTCTTGTGTGTCTTCTTCTGTGCATCTACTCTCTTATCTCTTGATCACTGTTGTATTTGCAGGTAAGTTCCATCTCGTTGGACTGGATCTCTTGTGGTGCTTCGTTCCACTAGAATACGCAAACAATCATTATTATGATACTCCATAATCTAACTCCAGCATTCTTCCAGTCAAGGAAGTACAATATATAAACCAGCAGAAGTTGGAGTACAAGGAGCCTCTCAGTCGCTATATTCAACTGGATTTTCGAACCTTCGCCCAGCTACTCCCCCCCACCCCACGTATATTTGGCACTTGAAGCTTGAAGGCTGGAGGCCAACACCAACCATGCATTCCCCGATCAAAATACAGGACCTTACTGGTAAGGTCGTGAAAAGTGAGAAAAATCCCTTTGGACGGGGAGGTTTTGCCCAAGTTTTCAAAGGCGAATATACGAAGGACTCAGTGTCACCTCCCATAGTGGTCAGTTATTGTTCAATTGTCGCTCAGGCTGTTTCTGACCTTCAACTATCAGGTGGCGATCAAGGTCTTACGGCCCTCATATGACGTCGCTGAAACGAATAAGCTTAACGCGGTAGGGATCCTTCTCATCCTACCACTCTAATGGCCACCCAACCCACCGTATAGAAATTGTTACGTGAAGGCCGAGTCTGGAGTGCACTGAAGCACCCGAACATAACACCTTTCTATGGTGTTTGCTATGATCTGGGGATACTGTCCACTCCGTGCCTTGTATGCCCTTACTATAAGAATGGCAGTGTACCGGAATACCTCAGAGTCAACCCAGCAGCTGATAGGATGGAATTAGTACGCATTCTCCATCACTTGGCGCTACGCCTGGCTTAACTTAAACGCTGTGCAGACATGCCAGCTTGCAACAGGATTAGCTTATCTACATAGTCAGCACCCTTCCATTATACATGCGGATATTAAGGCGGTGAGTGGTCAGCTGTGTACGATGAGTAAACATGATGTTCAAATGTCTCCACAGGCTAACGTTCTTGTCAATGATCGATATGAGGCCTGTCTTGCTGATTTTGGCCTATCACGAATGCTAGAAACCTCTGGGTTTACGACAACTACCATTGGGGGGACTTCTCGATGGATGGCGCATGAATTGATCATTCTTCCTGACGACTACGATGATACGGAACAAAACACTAGCCTTTTGTACACGACAGCTACCGACGTTTGGGCCTTTGCCATGACAGTTCTTGAGGTACCGTCTCTTCTTGAACCTTACTCGTCACGATTTTCATTATCCCCTTGTCAGATTCTCACGAGTAGGATACCGTTTGTCCATCTCCAAAGTGAGGTCGCCGTGATTCTTGCGATCAAGCGGGGAGGTCGACCTTTGCACGAATCATATCCTGAAATTAGGGACAGCATTTGGTCGATGTTGGTAAAATGTTGGGAAACAGAGCCAGGCCGCCGGCCGTCCATGAACGAGCTCTCACAATTCTTGCATCATAAACTGGCCAAGGAACGGTTGAACAGAAATCACTGATGTGGTATACATCCGACTTGCTCGATGACTGTCCATTTTTTGAAATGCTGTATGGGGGAACTTGAGAGATTGGTCTCTGCTATTTGTAGTATGAATGACCATCTTAAAGGAATGTTGGATTTGGAAAAACATACACCCGGATACCCACAGCCCGACGTCACGTAGATAATACCATATAAATATGCAATGTATCTTGTATGTCGGCGCCATTTATACCATACAGTTTCAACAATATCATCCTTTTGGTCAGCTTCCAGGTGCTATGACCGTGAAGGTGATCCATGATCCACACAAGGGACATCGAACACGCAAGTGAGAAAATAGTAATATATAGTTCTAGTACATACTAGTAAACATCATAGTTTTGACTTTACGCCAACCTTGTAACCCTCGTCTTCCAGTAGTATCTTGGCTAATTTACCCACAAGGTGGAACAATTGCAAATGCACATAAGCTTGTTCGGAGCTTGCCTGTCTCCGAGCATATCGCGCCGCAATGCCCTGCGAAACCACTGCGAGCTACAAAGCAAGTTAGCATCCAGCGGTAGCGAAACAAAATGTATCCAATGAAAAGACATACTCGGAAGAGCATCCAACTTCTGGCAAACACCATCTCCGTGATTGGGTATGGTTGATTAGTGAGACGGCAGTATTCACGCTCAATAACATCTAGCTGTACTGGAACTTCGAAAGTTGTGTTCCTGAATCCTTTGATGAGCTTGTACTGGGAGTAAATGGCATTTGTAGGCACGTTCTTGGCTTCGACTGCCCAAGGTTGTGTGAAGTTTGCTAGGTCCCCTAGCTGATACGCGGGCAGCTTGAATTAAAATATGCCTGAAAGGGAACAAGGATGTGACTAACCGGGCTACCCAAAGTACACAACTCCCAATCCAATATCGCAATTACACGATTCTCCGTGGGGTGAAACATTATGTTATCCAATTTGTAATCGCCATGGACGATACGAAGACCTGTCTTCCTCTCGTCTGGCAAGTTCTGCCTGTACCATTCTGCCAGTTCATCAAAGAAAGGTATGTTTCCGACCACCTCTCCGGTTTCTACGTCAGCCACCTTTGATTGCGCAATTGCTACACGAGTGAGGGACCGGAGCTGTCGGGGGAAATAGTCACTGGATGGGCCGAAGTTGGAAAGTCCGACGTTGGCAGGAACAAGATTGTGGAGAGCTGCGAGAGCGCGGATCGCAGAAAGCCAGCTGAAAATAAGTATGTAAACAAGACACAAGAACAACGAGACAAATCAATATACCATTCTTTTCGCACTTGAGGTGATACCTCCAACATTCTGCTATCAGTGAATATTCTTCCTTCTAGGTATTGCATGATGTAAAATGGGGTGCCGACGATATTGCAATCTTCACATATCGCAAATGGTTCTGGGACAGGGACAATTTGCTTTGGAGTGGTCGAGGGATTCAAATTATGTTTGTGCAGAGCAGTAAGCATTCTATATTCCCGTTCTATTTGATGTGCTGTTGAAGTGACAAGCTGACCAGCAGGCTTCTTGCGTAATACGAATCGCTTTTGTCTGCAATGACAGCGTTAAACTGGTGTAGAAATCATGTCGTGTGAAGGGTCGCATACCTCGCATCCGTCAAGAAGTAGGTAGGATTGGACTAGCGAACACATCATCGAAGCGCACGGTGGTAAAGATAATGTATGATTCATACCTGACCAAACTAATGCAGTCTGTTAGTTGATAATACGCAGAAAGACATGTCACACGCACTTTGAACTGCTTCACATCAACTGGAGCTGTTACCGCTGGGACATGCTCCGCGAGATAGGCGTTTAGTTTGTCGATGTCGATGTTAGCACGAACGGCGCCGTACTCTCCTCCAATTTTCTTGGGCTTGCATGCAGACATCCTATTAATTATGAAAATAAAAGAGCAGAAAGGTAACACTGAGGTAAATGATAAAGCCTTGAAGATTCCTGACTTACCTTTTGGTCTGTTAAATGCGCCAGTGCCAGTGAGTGATCGTGATATATTGGGCAGTCCGGTGCTAGTTGTAGTAAGGTCCGAGTCCTGGGCGAGCCGGTGTTGAGTTGCCCGGTAACCGATACCCTTCGCTAAACATTATCATTACCTCGGCTCTAGCAAAAGTCAATGTTTTGTTGATGGACTCTGAGGTAACACAGGAACCGTGGTTTCGGGATCGCTCTCGTCTTCATCCTTTCACACTCATCGGACAGCTTAGCGTGTGGATCTTTGCTTGACAAACATCATGATCGCCAGTGCTAATAGATCTTCAGACAGGTGGCGCATCATCCTCAGCTTTGTTTCCGTGGGTCGAAGATTCTCTCAGTACTTTGTGGCAAGGGCATCTGGACGATAATAACTTGAAGAATGACTGGATGGAAATGGTTCACGCGTGGTCTGGGGCACTTGCTATCGGTACCAAGGGCGCATTAAATGTAGTTTCGGTGTCTCGATCCGCAAAGAGTTTTCGTGTCAGCTTGCCAGTGGTACGGTGAATTTCATTTGTGCCAAATGTCCTGGAAGTGATGGGTCTGTAATTGCAGCACGGTCCCGGTGATCATACTGTGCGCAGCATTGCATGGGCTTTGCTTCACAGCGTACCTTTTGAACCGCTGATCCTCATGTCCTCCGAAAGCGTACTTTACATTGTGAATGCCACTCGAGCCCATGTAGCTGGATATATTCGTGGGCATGGCGGCGTGAGTCACGCAATCAGCTTCTACCTTCCCCTGAAACGCTCAATACCCTTTCCTAAGTTTAGTTGATAACGTCGATCGCAGTCCATCCAACGCTTCCTCATATGGTCTGCACAACGTCGAGGGATTTCACCGCTCGAATTTACGATCTCACACAATCTCCAGATCAAGGGATTAATCATATACCTGGGTCGCACAAAGCAACCGATCGTTTATATGGAGCACCTCATGGCTTAAGAATGGTAGAATCTGAGGGCAAAGGGATTGGTAGGTGCACTGTGGTTCTTATGGGAAGTGAATCTGGAGGGCATGCATCTTCAGTCCTCGGCGCTGTGAGTTGAAACATCATAAGCCGGCATTCATTTCTTACTGTGTCACACTTTCGCGTCTAAGGCTTTCCATCCCTCTCTGCCACTGATTGCTACTTGTGGGGTATGTCCCTTGTGGCACTACCTATGCGTGACCAGCTAAAGTAAGCTCCTCAGCTGGATCATGCTGTCAAAATCTGGCGTCTTCCACTTTCCGTCGATGAAAAGCAGCATAGGGAAGACAGGCCCGTCTTCAGTAGTAGTCGAATTCACAAATCTCGGGTTTTGTCCGTGGCTTGGTCGGTCTCTTGCTAAAATAACGGTCCTGTGGCACTGAAGGTGTGTTTTAGGCTAGATCAGGATATCCTGCTTACACACAGTGCGCCTGTCTTGGTGCGAGAGGAGATCGGTGAATCAGTAGAGTTTCATTATGAAGATGGAATAATGGCCGTTTGGTGCTGGCTAGGGCTCGATCGTTACCTGCCCCCGGGTCAGCCTTGGAGCGAGAAATCTGTTCCAGGTTGCAAATCGGTGAGTTTCATTACAGGTTCATGTAATTTTATTGTAATATTCTCCATAGGATTATCGAGATAGTTGTGCGTTATATATCAAAACTGTTATATTGTGCCAAGCTCATATTAATTACTACAGTTTCGTTCAAAATGCTGGCAAGTGCTTCTCTTCCTCAAGAAACACGCGATCTCCGTGTTTATCGGATGCCCACTCGTGATCCCCTGGTGATAATCTCACTACCGAGCTCAATTCGACTAGTCAATGTCATTCATCTTCCAAAACGCAAAGTCCAACCCTTTCCTCTCGATAAGGATGTACTGGCTGAAGCCACAGCACGTCAACTCGACGACGGGGAGGAGGATGAGGTTGTTTCTGTGATGGGCGCACAGAACAGCAAGCCTGCAATGGTTGAAGGCTGGGAGATCAGGGTTCCGAATTTCACCCTCGAATCGCCACAGCAAGTGCAGCACTCGATAATGGGTTTGAATGGGTCCCTCCTTGTTGCAGCTGGTTCCAAGGGAACTGTTTGGTTTTGGCAGACGAAATGATCACCATACTTCGATGTCAACATGGACCTATAACCATTCTCACATATAAAGGTCCAACATTCAGTTAACACGTGGGTCGATCATGACACTTGATACTTACCATTTACTATCTTGTTTTACTCTACATTGTCTTGATATCTTAGGCCAAGTGTATAACAAAAATTCACTTCTCCCCTGGCTGGCAGAGCTAAGGGTTTTTTTTTTTTTTAAATGGCCCGTTGCATGCTGTTGTAACTTTACAAGTCAATATGCTTATATTCACCGCTACTTTTTCGTCGACACAACTTCGTCTTGAGTAAGAAATAGGTAAACACATCACAGTAAGATGTTCTAAAGAAAAACAACGATAAAGTAAAGAAGTCGTGCAGGCTGACTCGAACCTGCAGCTTGCGGATATGCGGCGTTCCGGAAAATTCCACCAGCCGAAGCGAGCCGAGATTTTTTTTACGGACGCAGTAATGATTATATAAGATTACGCGGCATAAAATTTTGGTACAAGTTCTCCCTTTCCCCACTTCTCATTCTTCATCCACCATGTTCACTGTCGCTCGCTCCATTCGTGCATGCGCTTCTCGCTCAGGCAACTATGCCGTGCGTATCATGCTTAACTGGCTTCATAGCACTACTTACATTACTCTGCTTGACAGGGCATTCCACGGTCGTTAATCGCGAGGAATATGAACTCCAAAGTCAATGGTGCGCACTATATCCATTCCAACAGGCCTCTTTCATTGCTCATCATACTCCATTATAGGCCCAGTTGTTGGCATTGATCTAGGAACCACAAACTCGTGTGTATCGGTCATGGAAGGGAAATCGTCTCGGGTCATTGAGAACTCAGAAGGTGCACGGACGACACCTTCTGTTGTTGCTTTCACCAAGCATGGAGAGCGATTAGTCGGTCTACCAGCGAAGCGTCAGGCTGTTGTCAACTCGGCAAACACAGTCTTCGCCTTCAAACGTTTGATCGGTCGTCAGTTCAAGGACAAAGAAGTTCAGGACGACATGAAGCATTGGTGCGTCTTCCTATAAGAGAAGTAGAAGTGCAAGTTTCTCAATAATGCCCTCTTCCCGTAGGCCATTCCAAATCGTTGCTAAGGGTGATGGACGACCTGCAGTCGAAGTAGACAATGGTGGAAAGAAGCAGCAATTTGTGAGTTACAGCAGAATTGGCCATGAATGCGCGCCTAACTGTTGTTGTAGTCTTCGGAAGAGTTGTCTTCCATGGTTTTGACGAAGATGAGGGAAACAGCAGAACAATTCCTGAACAAAAAAGTCAAGTAAGTATTTTTGTGAAGGGTGTTCAATTTGTCTTACTGAATGTTGTCTAATCCTGTTTAGCCACGCTGTCATTACTGTTCCCGCTTACTTCAATGATGCTCAACGGCAGGCAACCAAGGATGCCGGGCAGATTGCTGGTTTGGATGTTCTTCGTGTCATCAACGAGCCTACTGCTGCTGCTCTTGCGTACGGTCTTGATCGCGTTGAGTCGTCAGTAATAGCCGTCTATGATCTCGGCGGTGGTACGTTCGATATTTCCATTCTGGAGATGCAGAAGGGTGTATTCGAAGTGAAGTCCACCAATGGTGACACGCACCTTGGTGGTGAAGACTTCGATATTGTCCTTGTCGATTATATCCTGAATGAGTTCAAAAAGGAGAGTGGGATCGACCTAAGTGGAGATCGTATGGCCATCCAGCGTATACGTGAAGCAGCTGAAAAGGCCAAGATTGAATTGTCGTCAACTTCGCAGACAGAGATCAACTTGCCTTTCATCACTGCCGACGCCTCAGGACCCAAACACATCAACTCCAAACTCATGCGTTCGCAATTCGAGTCCTTGGTTGCTCCCTTGATTCAGCGCACAGTTGACCCATGTAGGAAAGCCCTCAACGACGCAGGTGTTAAGGCCAACGAAATCAACGAGGTCATTTTGGTTGGTGGTATGACACGTATGCCTCGCGTATCGGAAACCGTCAAGAGCATTTTCGGCCGCGAGCCTAGCAAGGGTGTGAACCCTGATGAGGCTGTGGCTATCGGTGCTTCTATTCAGGGTGGTGTATTGGCCGGCAATGTTACGGATATTCTCCTACTCGACGTTACGCCTCTGTCGCTTGGTATGTCCGTTATGGTTAACCTCGGGAAATAGTGCTCACATAATTCACAGGTATCGAAACTCTCGGTGGCATCATGACCAAGCTTATTAGCCGTAATACCACAATCCCTACCAAGAAATCCCAGGTTTTCTCTACGGCTGCGGATGGTCAGACTGCTATCGAAGTTAAGATTTATCAAGGTGAACGTGAACTCGTTCGTGACAACAAGTTGTTGGGCAACTTCAACCTCGTTGGTATTCCCCCTGCCCCCAAGGGTGTGCCCCAAATCGAGATTACTTTCGACATTGACGCTGGTTTGTTACTTTCAATATATGTTGCCTCCAGCGTGGCTGATATAATATCTGATAGATGGTATTGTGAATGTATCAGCTAAGGACAAGGCAACTAACAAAGATCAGTCCATGACTATTGCATCCTCTTCTGGTCTTAGCGACAAGGACATTGAGAAGATGGTCTCTGACGCTGAGCAATATGCCGAGTCTGACAAGTCTCGCAAGACCCTAATTGAGGAAGCTAACAAGGCTGACTCCGTGTGCTCGGATACTGAAAAGGGTAAGTTCCATTTTCTAGCGTCTGGTTGGCTGTTGTCTCATATCCTATAATAGCCATGAACGAGTTCAAGGACCAACTCGATGCTACGGAGAAAGACAAGGTTACCAAGCTGGTCGGTGAGCTCCGTGAGTTGGCTGTTAAGGGACAAGCTGCGGATCCTTCGATCACTTCGGACGCCATCCGGGAAAAGATCAACGAGACACAGCAGGCATCATTGGGCCTTTTCCAGAAGGTATGTTCATGTTTGTGTCGTGTTACGTGTTCCTCGAGTTAAACTTTATTGTGCAATCAAGGTCTACGAGAAGAGGAACGCTGAGAACAACACCTCATCAGAAAGCACCGAGAACAAGGAGGAGAAGAAGGATTAATTGCGCTTTGTTCTCCCTTTTCTCTCTGTCTTGTCATTTCTTTGCATGCTCCCATCACGTTTCCTTACCCTTACTTGCATGGTCGCCACACGTTTTGCACCCCTCACGCCATAGATTTTTGCGAAAAGTACAGCTCACATACACATATATTCTATTATCTCCTGGTTTCACCTTGTCCTAGTCTGCCCCGCTTTTATTTGTTATACTTACGTATTCGTGGCATCCACCCCTCCCAACTCCGTAGCTCTCTTTTCATGCTGTGTACCTAATTCATAGGGATTTGATTACGAGTAATGTATCACACGCACAACAGGAACATATCGGGTGAGTGAGATAACGTTGTCCTCTTGAAGGAATATGTACGGTATTCTGGTCAAGCCTCTGCGTCAGTCACAGCGATGGTGGACAGTGGGCTTTCGTGTGTATGTTATTGGCGGTCATCTTATGCATAACAACGTAGAGGGTGAGTGATGTCCAGTTGCATTTGACAGTTCACTCGAGATATCACTGAGTTAGAAAACTTTTGGCGACATTGATTTGCAATTCGGTAACATAACGGTGGTGTTTTCAACTACGCACATATGTGGTGTGCACGGGCACGTTGCTGCTGGCTCCTGCCGCCGATTGTCAAGGAGTGAGTATATCAGGAAAAACCTTATGATCCCAACTCTCTTTATCGCGTCGTTGTAGGATGATAAGTGGTCCAGGTCTGGTAAAGACTAGGATGGGGCCAGTTAAGTATACCCGTGGCACACGTTCCAGGGGCTACAGATAGCCATTTCCTCCCTTGGATGGGCCGCAATCCGTCCTCGAGGACTTGACATATCTTTTATTGGATTATTCATACTGTCGGCTTATCCTTAAAGAAAACCCTAGTTCCATATCATTGCGTAGTTCGTGTGACCCGGCATTATGATGATTAATCCCCTAAGTTCTATCACGCCCGCCATTCCTGAACGTGTTGTGCCAGTGCCGAGAAGCACAATGAGGAAGCTGCTCAGAAATGGTCGACATGCCGATATGATCATCATCAATCAGCTCAGGAGATTTCTTCATTTGATCGCTGTTAGTCTAGTCTTGGTCATTTACCTCACAGACGCGTTCATTAATGATGGTGCATCCTCATTGTCATAGGGTACGGAGAAGTCACCTCGGAGCGAGGTCTTATACTGCATATGTAACGTGAGGAAATACCGTGCTGGCCGTATCTATCTCCTGTCTCTTCCGTCATTCTGGTATAAAAATGCGAAAAAAAGTCTCTACCAGCTATTCAAGCCCTCCAGCTTCCGAGCGAACTTTCCTCGCCTTGACAATGGCCCCAAAACTCTTCGCCAGCTCACAAGCAAAGTTAGATCAATACATACACTCATTCACAGTCTTCTGCCGAACTCAGGCCTTCGACTTAGACTCGCAGAGTTTCAACTTCGAGCGCACTCACAGGAGAGCTGAAAGCAATTGTCATGTCATTGAGAGCACTTCTGGTCCTGCCCAGACCAACACGGAGTTAGGAAGCGCGGTACTGACGGTACCCAAGCTTCATGTCGAGAGGAAGGACACGTATATCTGCAAAGGGGGTGTCGATGCCCGTCGCCTGCTGAGTCTCACTCGGCAGAGCTTGTACCTGTCAGCGAAGAACTTGGGCGGTACCGTATTGGTTGATGAAAGGTGAGCATTCGTATCGTTTTCATGCTCTGTGGACGACGTTGAACTAACGCGTATGTTGCGTTGTAGTTGGGATTGCAGGATTATTTACCCGAAATTGGAAGGGAAATCTCGGAAGCCAGATCAATACAAAGTGAAGGTACGCCACCATTGTTGTGCTCTGCATTTTTTTTTTCAGATACTGACTGTGACTTTGGCTCGTAGATTCATTACTTCGCGAGCGTTGCACGGTCACGGTGGCCTGATGCAAAGAAACCCGTCCGGCTCGAGGCAGTAAAAGGCGTCAGAGGTTTGATGACCGTACTGGATCGACAATGAAAGCATGGCAATGCTTAGACCACATCACTGGTCCTTCTCGTCTTTCATTATTTTTTTCCTTCAGGGTTTTAGGTTGGGTGTATCCATACGAGTGCGCCAGGGTCCATACCTGGAAAAGTACAGTACACGTTAGTCACGGGAGATTCATAATACGGGGAAAGAAACCAAAATTGTAACAGTAGAATAACTAGATTCAATGTATCATTACACACCATAGAGTCACAATTGTACAATATCACTTACGACACATCTACACAATAAACCAAAAGAAATCATCAACTTGATTACTGGAGTGTGCATTCTTTGAAAGCCGTGCAAAGCTGAGCGAATCGCGTTATGGATCTTGGGGCACTGAAACCGCAAATCGCTTGGTTCATTACGACGAAGAAGATTCAGCAATCCCACATAGCCAAACGTCATACCATCCCTTCCAGAGGATGCAAAGGCGAGTGTTCACCATGACCTTGGTATTTATTCCCAGACATCTTTACAATGACTCCTAGTATAGGGGAGTACGATATGCCAGGAGGTAAGCCAACAGACGAGTCTTCAAACACCAACGGGAAACGCGACTCTGTGGGCATTAGGGTTCATGAACCACCCAGATGCTTGCAGCACTCTCAGGGCCCTTCAAGCAGAGAAGAGATCGCTGAGCTAGTACGCGTAAGTCCCACAAAGTTGAGCAGCTTGTAACAGCGCTCGGATACCGAGGACGAAGTCATCACGTGCCTAAGTGTTTGAACTGCTCGGAACACAACATAAACTTCTGGTAATGCAAATAGCATTATCCTAGAGAAAGTGAGAACGCACTTAGTTGAGTTCCTATCAAAACAGCAGGAACAGCCCAGATATCAGGTGAATCTGGTACAACATCCGTTGCTGACGTGCGTTTCACATAGAAGGAGGTAAAGCGTTATCAATAGTTGGCGTTTGGTCGCCGGCTTTCCAAACACGAAGCACACACGAGGCCAGAAAGACGTTCCGCGTGCACCGTATCGCATGTCTGCGCAATACGCCGATTTGATTTGAGAAAGAAGTGAGGAAAGAATGCATATAGTGACATGAGATTGTGATTGTGGCTGTAGACCTAGAGTTCAAGCCAACGTTTTCGACAAGATACCATTTTCGAGCGAACGGGCACACCTGCAGTTCTGAAACTGCGCTCGGCGATTGAATCAACTTCACACGTTTCAAATAATAATCCTGCGGACCAGTCGAACTAGTTGAATTATCTGTTCTGGGAAAGATACTATCGACGAGATGATTACTTGAATGTTTATCTTGAGATCCATGAGAAGAACTGTATGCCAAACCACTAGAAATTAGCATTCGATAGCCAGTGAGATACGGCCCCTCTTAGAGAAAAGAGATCGGACAAGAGGGGGGAAGAACTGAAGCTCCAAGATGGACGGGGAACACGAACGGAGAGAATGATGATGGGCACAGACAAGTCACTGTGTGAATGAAAGGTGGCTGGAGAGGACACTGCAAACTGCCGGAGTCCAGCTGTGTTTGGTTCTCCGCGACCATTGCAGCGGCAGCCATTCGCAAAAGTCACTGTACGGACAAGTCGCGGTTCACTGGCAAGTGTCATGCATGACTTACTATTGCTTCGTATTCTCCTCTTGTCTTGTTCATGAACACTTCACTATACAATCTCATCACATTGTCGCACAGTAAAGGAAGGCTTCTGTCAGAGCACGGCTACAAGATGTGTAACTGCGACCGGACTGTAATTTCCAGACCAACCATCTGGCTTCGCAGATCTCCTGATATGCCTCAGTGGCTGCGGTCTGGTGGTTCCTGTATAGGTTTTTGTTGATCTTTGCGGGTGCCTTCCCTATACCGCATGTCCTGCCGCATGCACCAGTACAGGTGAATGTGCTGGAAACCGAAAGTCCTGGAATGGGCATTTGAATTGAAGCGGGGAAAGGCTCTTCCGAATCCGTCTTGGGTTCTCCGCATTTCATTCTTACCGTCTTTCAACCGCATTGCACGTCCTAGGTTCCACCTAGGTCCTACTCTGCCCAGACCGTTATCCCCCAATTACGAGGTGGTGAACAGTTGACTCCAAGTCCATTTTCAAAACCACCTACACCACGGCCTCCAGCAACAACGATCAAAATGTCATCCACTCCAAGGCTCGCCCCTCGTCCTATTAATCCGCGTCATGATCAACCAGCCAGTCTACACTCAGGGAAAATACCCGTGGAATGGAGCTACTATGTTAGTCATCGTCTTGAAATATCATCATCGTTGCTTACGTTCTGGTATCTGATGTTCGAAATTATGGATGTGCATCCATCGTACTGGTGTACACCAAAATATTGTATCTCCTTGTTCTTCCTGGGAATGCGCCATGCGACCTTACGCCATGCAGCATCAGCCCCACTCTATTTCTGAATTTTCCAACGGCAGCACGCCGTCTCTTGGAAACCAACTTCCATCTCTTTCCAGTACGCCCACCATGAACCAATCCATGGTCAATCTTGCACATAGTTTACGGACGAGTTCTCCTCACAAACGTTCCGAAGTTGATGCATCATCATCGACTCCATCAGCTGCAGTAGCGCCAGATAGGCGCAATTTGAAGATGAACGCTGGTGATTTTATGCCAGGCACACAATCTTCGAAAGTGACTGTCAAGAATCAGGACGGTAGTGTGTTGAAGCTAGAAACGTTGAAGAAGAGGAGTCTGGAGGAGGCCATAGAGAAGCTTGAAAGGGAGGCGAGAGACCAAGCTAAGCTTGAGAAGGAGGCTAGTGACTTTAGACCTTCTGAAAGCCAAGAAACGCTTAGGAGGTTCGAGGGTGATGGTACAAGTGAGGATGTTATCGCACCGCCTATGTCTGGCGATGGCGATACTACTCCCAAGAGACCCGGAAAGAAAGATCATTTGAGGATAGATACTTCCACACCACCGCCAACCACCGTCAGAGGACGACCCTACCCTCTTGATCTTGCTATTTCCAGGAAGGATACTTCAGGCCCTCGGCCTTCAGTATTTTCGGCTGCCAACTTCATTGAAGATCTTGACCAAATCAAGTACCCCGATGGTATCAAATTTCCGAAAGTAGAGGATGGTAAATTCAGGTGAAAACAGATCACGTCTGATTAATAAAGTATTTCTTGACACACAATTATACTTTCAGATATGATCGCGATTTCCTCCTACAATTCATGACCGTATGCAAAGAGAAACCAGATATGCCATCTCTCGAGACTATGGGTCTCGAGCCTGTTGATGAAACCTCATTCGAGATGACTCCTCGCGATCCTAGGCGTCAGCAGCCTCCTCCAGGCTCCGTGGCTCTCGCTGATTCGATTCACCAGAGCTCCGTTGACCTTGGCACTAGTTCGAGAAACAAGCCTCTAATCAGCCGTCAATCTTCACCTTCAATCAATATCACCACGCCTAGTAACAAACATATAAATGAGAAGAAATTCAGCGCCCCTCCTGGCGCTGGGTCCCTAGGTTTACAGATTGATAATCTATTCACAAACGGGTTCCAGAGTGGACTCGGGGGACAGCAAGTAGGCGGTGGTTCTACACGAAAGAAGAGGGGTAAGAAGAGGAATCCGATCAACATGGAGATACCACAGGCACTACCCGAATCTCAGGTAACTCTACAAAAGCCCGGCACGTCAACTTTGGTCGCTGCCCCGATCAAACCAGCGGTCCTTCTCGAAATATCTGCGTATAGCTGGGGTGCTACAAACAAGGCGCGCAAGGCTCGGTTAGGTATGGGCTTGTTCGACAGTGGATGCAGAAGCGTGAGGGCCCTATTAAACAAGCTAACGCTTGATAACTTCGAGGCGATTTCGAATCAGATCGTCGCAAAGGCCAACGGGAACGAGCTGGAGGATGGACGTACCCTAGTTCAGATCATCCGTCTTATTTTTGAACAGGTTGTTCGCTCGACCAAGCGGTGCAATATGTATGCGCGCCTTTGTCAAAAGTTGATCGAACAGATTAGCTTGGAGGTGCAGGACGAGTCCACTGAGGACGGCAAGGGGAAGCCCTTTGCTGGTAGTCGTCTGTTCAAGAAATTATTGCTTATTCATTGTTGGGAGTATTTTGAGCAGATAGACGACGCGAGTAAGATGGAGATTATGGTGAAGAATAAAAAAGGTAAAACGGCCAAGGCAGTACAGGAGAATAAAAGTGGTGGGAGTGAAAGAGAGTTCAGCTTTGATGATGCCCGAAAGGGAAAATGTCAGGACCTAGCTTTCATCGAATTCATCGGTGAGCTGTTCAAGCTCCAGATGCTTGGGGAGCGGATTATGCACGATTGCGTAAAGAGGCTGTTAGGGAACATGGAGAACCCCGAAGAAGAAGAAATCGAGAGATTGTGCAAACTTCTCAATACGGCTGGCCAAAGCATGGATACATCTAAAGCATGCGCACACCTAGATGTGTACTTTGCGAGATTAAAGGAGCTTAGGAAAAGTCCGGATGCCAACGCACGCACGCAATTCATGATCCAGGTCAGCAGCATTTAGTTTCCATGACACTTTACGGCCAAATGACAAGTGCTCCTCCTAGGACCTCGTTGAATTACGAGAGCGTAAATGGGTAACTCGCGACGCTCTAGCTGCTCCAGTGGCAGCTCTTGCGGTTCGAGGGCGGGTGAGTCACTCGCTAAGTTATGCCTTAGCATTACCCCCTGACCGTACTTTCTATCAGACTGCAAAGAAGAAAGCTCCAGAAAAGGGCTCGTATCGAGCTCAACTGGACGCGTCTTCGGGCGGTTCATGCAGAAGTGAAAGTGACACTAAAACGGGCCCTGAATTGGGGACTGCAGGTAGCCTGGGTCCCTCGAGACCATCCGGGAAAGCGAACGATCTATCCTACTTTGGTAGGATCAACAAAGCCATGCCAGGGACGTTCGGGCCTAGTAGTATATTCGCTGGCAAGAAAGAGCTTGGACGGCGTGGGTCACTGTCGCAGACGAACTCTAGTTCAAATATGTTTGCGATACTGAGCCAGAACCCGGAATCTGCAGCCGAAGCAGCCGCTGTGAAACCTAGTCGACCACCGAGCCGCGAGACCAACGTGGAGGTTAACCGGTCTGGTTTAACAGAGCAACCTATTAAAAGGAAGAAGTTACAGCTGCTCCCTCGGTCGAAGGCTACAGTCAAAGAGTCTTCACCTGCAGTCATAAATGGAGACAATCACTACGAAAACATTGTAGGTGATGGTTCCTCGATGACGGAGAAAGAATCACAGAAGAAAATAGACGAGGATGTGAAGGAGTTCTTTGGTGTCAGGAATCTAGAAGA
Organism: Serpula lacrymans var. lacrymans S7.9; assembly: GCF_000218685.1. Classification (NCBI taxonomy): domain Eukaryota; kingdom Fungi; phylum Basidiomycota; class Agaricomycetes; order Boletales; family Serpulaceae; genus Serpula; species Serpula lacrymans. The sequence goes on along the minus strand of NW_006763294.1, from coordinate 1,042,181 downwards.
AGCTGAGGTTTACTTCACGAATCTTCCAGCCGAGCATAGGTTCAGGCTGGTCGACAAGTTGGTAGCATCAGCGTTGGAGAGAAAGGAGGCCGATGCACGATTGGTAGGGGAGTTCTTTGCGCAAGCATCGGACAAGGGAGCGTGTGATGCGAGTGCTTTCGAGGACGGTTTCACACCGATGGCTGAGTTCTTGGACGATATTGCCATTGATGCGCCCAAGGCTTTCGAATACATGGCGATAATGTTACGCGGAGCAGGCATGGACAAAGATGAGGAGAGACTGGGTAGAATTGTAAGCAAATCAATGGACAGCGATAAACTTCTCGGGCTGGTGACACTGTGAAGTCACCTCAGCTACCTTACTCCCTTCTGAGCCTTTGATTCCCCGTATACCTTATTTCTGGACATCGAGAGTTGTAGTTCATGAGACCTAATATATCAGTGAAGTGGAGGAAATTCTTTTGCATGGTCCTCTACAACTTAGCAATCATCGAACAAAGCTAGAAAATATATAATTGCCTGCGAAGGCGGGAAACGCAATTCGGAAGGCCAGCCTGAAGCTAGTGGCATCCTTTTTCCTCCTGTTGACTAGCAAGTGTATATGAAAGCTGGCTGGAAAGGTTGTGCAAACGATCCAACTCAGCCCAAAGAGACACTACTTTAATCTCCGCGACCACTATCCAAACTCAGACTTACACCGAAAGTCAGGCGAACGGTCGTCTTTTGTCCTGTTCACAAAAAATCCATATCTCAATAATCTCATAGAATCTCATTGCATTATCGTTCGGCAAAGGAACACATTGAATAAACTATGGCATAAAATCGTATCAACTCAGGCCAATGTCTATGTCTGCGTTTCTCCGATCTCATGATATGGTTATTGTAAAGATTTTCAACGGTCTTTATGAGGCGTCTTCAGCTTGCCTTGCGACCCGTCCGTATATATCCGTATATGACAATATACGTGGAAAGGCCCGGAGATTTGAATTTGAAGCTGGGAATTCTGAAGTAGCGGCGGTCTTCCATTCTTTCATTCACAAGTCCTCACGAATAACTGTTACTTTGTGCGCAAATAGTACAGGCCATCACAAACTGTCCAGACCGTCATTCTGGAGCTGCTCTTTTGTAGAAAGCTTGGCTTATGATCCGATTCTCACAATCGCCATTTGTTCGTAACTTGGGTCCCGATCCTATCCATCCACATCGAGGTCAGCCAGTGGGGTTACCTTTGGGGGATACACTCGTGTTATGGAATCATAATGTTAGTGATCGCCCTTAGATTGTTTTCCCTCCATATTTTCTGATTTGTGACATTTGGGAAATGTCTTTAAATGCCGGCGAACCGAATCGCTGCTCCTCCTTATCCTTCCCGGGAACACACGATGCCTCACCTCCTGTAGCATCAACCTCATTCTACTCCTGAACCTCTCCACGGCATACCACCGTCGCCTCGGGTCCAATCTTTAACCGTTCCTGGCGTACCCATCGTGGATCGAGTGCCCAGTCCTGCATGTAGTACGCATCCGACTTCCGTGTACCTGCCCTCCAGCAGCGTGGATGTAGCATCATTGATACCATCAACTGTAATAGCCCCTCACGAGTATAATTTGATCACGAAGGCTAGTGTGGATGTGCCTAGCCCGCATTCATTAGAGGCGATCACCGAGATCCAGGACGGTACGGAGCTCAATCTGGAGGCATCAGACAAGCATAGCTTAGCACTACTCCGTTCACCTGGCGAAGTTGCAGGTCGAAGATCCCTCAGTGTAGAGCGTGATGGGTTCAAGATGATGCTTCTCGAGGGGAAGAATGAAGAGTACCAGTTGAGACAGGAGGAGGAAGAAGGGGGAAGAAAGGAGGATGAGAAGCAGGTTGAGGGTGACAACGAGGGGCGGAAATTGGTGCAAACAGATGCTCAGTTAAAAAAAGAGGAATTCAAGAACATGACCGGATCTCCACAACGTCTAACAATATCCAGTGAGTTCGAGGAGGGCGATACAATGGAAGTGTACCAGAATTCTGTCGGGCTTCGCATTGCTTTTGGAGGCAAATCTGCAGTTAGTAGTCCATTTCTGTCCATGGACAAGCTCCCTATATCTAGCAGGGCCGCAAGCGAAGAGCGGAATGTGCTTTTATCCGGCGGTCGTTTGACTTCAGCCGGAACCGACTCTGTGCATTCAGAAATCAGGTGTCTGTACACGCCGCAGCCCCAAGCCCAATATGATGAACATAATAAGTTGGCAGAGACGCAGATGAGCGATGTGGAGAAAGAAGAACGTCTGGGTCAGGTTGTATCGCATGACACTCCAAAAGTTGGCTTGCCGGTTCTCAGTGCTGTTTCTCTTGAAGCAGTTGCTCCTCTCAGAAAGTCTGCCAATCGTTGGGTTCGATCTCGCAAGGCGCAAATAGACACGGATTCGTCTTACATCGTCGACCGCAAAGTCAGAGCTCTTCTAAACAAGCTAACTATGACGAATTTTGAGTCCATCACAGATCAAATCATTGCATGGGCCAATAAGAGCGGGAAGGAAAAAGACGGACGAACGCTCATCCAAGTCATTCGACTTGTTTTCGAGAAAGCCACCAATGAGGCTATGTGGAGTGAAGTGTATGCTCGTCTTTGCAAGAAGATGATGGAACAAATCAGTCCCAAAGTGCAAGACGATGGCATCAAGGATGTTGAAGGGAATCCTATTGCGGGTGGTCAGCTTTTTAGGAGATACTTGCTTAACCGTTGCCAAGAAGATTTTGAACATGGATGGGGAGTAAAGAAGACAACCACTCTAGCTGCCGAGACTATCGAAAAAGATGAGAAAAGAGTTTCATCCGATGAGTTCTATGTCACTCAACAGGCTAGGCAGCGGGGCCTCGGTCTCGTCAAATTCATTGGCGAGCTATTCAAGTTGCATATGTTAGGTGAGCGGGTCATGCACGAGTGTGTCAAGAGGCTCCTTGTTAACGTGGAGAATCCTGAGGAGGAGGACATTGAGAGCTTGTGCATGTTACTCAGTACGGTTGGTGAAATCTTGGATACTCCCAAAGCACGCGCACACATGGATGTATACTTCACGCGGATGAAGAACATCGATAAAAGTGGAAATGTTAGTCTGCGTATACAGTTTACGCTTCAGGTCAGTAACTTTTGCTTATGCTCCTGCACCTTAATCGAATATCACACATTTCCACAGGATATTATCCAATTACGCGAACGTAAATGGGTAGGTAGAAAACCTGTGGCTGCCCCAATGACGCCCACTGCGATTCATGAAACGGTGAGTAATATCTTTATGGCGTACTTGTAGTTGCCCCTGATCTATGCCTTTGTCAGATACCAAAGAGAAAGCTGCCCAGAAGAAGCGGTTTCACAACCAAATGAGTACGTGTTGTGCAGGCGAGTATACATATGAGGGCTGAAGCAGGTCTTGATAGATGAAGAGCAGGAAGGAAATCAATAAAGATACGTGCCTAGTAGGCCGCCATCTGACATATGGGATCTGTGGTCCAGGTCTATTCGAGAATAGGTTTGTCGCCACGATCGAAATTTTGGATGTATCGACATGGTCATGGTGTGGTCAATGGATGGCCGAGAGAGTCCGAGAAAATCGAGAGCTGGTGCAAAGTTCCTCGGGGCGTTGTTTATAAATCCTAAGTCTGTTAGATTCGTTGCTACTGTTTTGCATTTCTCAGTGGACCTCCTCTTGTATTTCGCGTATACTTCCTCATGATGTCAGCATATAATAAGATTGAAAAAATCTGCCGCTTCTCTTTCGTCAGCAATGGGGTGTATGAATCACTGTCCACGCTGGGGCGCGCACATACACAAAACCGCCCCGAGACAGTCATTTAGCGTCGAAATATTTATATTACTCAACTGCGAGGGACCGTAGTTAACCAGTCGCGTAATAGACCTGAAGATAGGTCAGGCGAATAACAGCGACAAACTTGGATTGCAAGCAAAAATGTAACGTAGGCATCAACCATAGCGTTACGAGGGATTCAAGTTAAAAGTTAATGAGATGCTAAAACTGCACAGTTAATAATCGCAACAGTGACTTGACTGAACCTAAACACCTGCCTTATTAGGTAGTGCCTCGTAAGCTCTGGCAACTCAACCAAAACCAAAATCCACAAGGAACAGTAGTTTTCCATATTTGAAGTTAAAAGGCATTAGGGAGAACATTATTATGTGTTATAAGTGGGATTTCTACAAGCCAGCCATTCATCACCCTCAAAGATGCGCCATTCGCCATCCATCTACAGACCTTTGCCCTCACACCATTCCACCAATAGTTTAAAGATTGACGTTAATGGGGTTGCAATCAACACCGAGACCATCTAGCAACAGCGCATGAGATCAAAATCAATATTGCATGTGGAAGACGACTTACTTGTATAGACGTTCGTGCAGCAGGTGGGGTTAGCGGAGCTAGAAAGAGGGAATTATCGTCAGAGATGTACACCCATGTACCATGAAAAATATAGCTAACCAAGTAGAGCCGCTGCCAACACCAATAGCAGTAATAGGGTTGCAGTCGAGACCGACGGGGATGTTGGCGCCAATGCCACTCAGACCGATTTGTTGAATGAGGCCAGCAGCTTGGCTGTTGCTAGCGGTGGTCAAGGTGTTGCAGCACTGGACGGGACCCGTGTTGCATTGGTGGGTGACAGAACGAGCGGTAGCAACGGCAGCGAGAGCGGTGAAAACGAAAGCAGCTTTGGCGAACATGTTTTCTGAGTGACTGGAAGGTGTTGTTTTAGCTGATGAAGGTAATGAAGGTACTTTGGCTAAGGAAAAGAAAGATAGAATGGGCTTGCCTTTATACATCTTCGAGCCAGCCTGAGAAAAACACTGGACTGGCATCATGTCGTGTTTTCGAGTCCGCTGCATCAGTAAAACTTGACTAGAAGGCAGCTTGTGAAGCTCTCCGAAGCGACGATTCCCCGCCTTCACTGAGACATAACGTACAGGTGCAGAATAATGTACCATTTTGTTCACCTGGGCATTAGGATCATTTGGTCAGTACTTAGTTGTGGGACTTGTAATCATTCACTGTTCACCCACCAGGATAGTATAACATAGACCAGTTGTGTTCTTACAATTTACGTCTTCGTCGGTCCTGAAAGGATGGACCTCACCTTTTCTGCCGGCCATCGCATCGTTGACAGGTCATGCTAGCGGTTTCAAACTCATAAAACTAAAGAAGAGTAAGATTCCCTCGATGTTCAGCCACGGTAGCGAAATGAGTATGATGGTCGCGGCTACGGAAACTTGAAGAGGCGAAATGGCAGTTACCGAGCTTGCCGAAGGCTCGGGAACTGGGTGGGTGTATTTACCTATGTTTACTAACAGTCGCCAATCCACATGACTCCGCGAACGTTATACTAGTAATTGACTGGAACACTCAACATGAACGTGCATGAACGTTCAAAAAATTACTGCTCACTATGACTATGGGCTACCAAAGGAACATCGTCTCTATATTACACATGGTAAGTCATCAGGAAGAAGTGTCATATCACTCGTGAGCGGTCAAATATGGTAACGTTCACGGATGTACAACTTCCATTCCAGGTCTGTCTTGTTCACAATGCATTCAGATTTTCATATCTCATCACGCTACTGTCCTACATAGAAATTGGAGTAACCCAATAATAACACCTGGGTTTGCCACTTGACGCCGCAAATATCCTGGTCTGCCTCGTGTTTCTCGAAGTAGTAAAAAGCTGTTCAAGATTCACTGGCAGCAGAGTGCGTCCCCTAGCCTCATGTCCTGCAATCAGAAGTTGCAATCAGAAGTTCGAAAGCGCCGGAATGGTTATTTAAACTAAGAAGAAAGAGATGCCCTCCTATGCTGGTTTTACGCCTTATTGTTCATCATACCATTTTACGCAAGCTGCCCATTGAATCAGCGCCCCAAGTCACAACTCTCCCGTTGATTTCTCTTCATCATTGTTACTGGCAGGCTACTTTGTGTCATACCATTTACAGCAAATCCCAGCTCTTCATAAATCACTTGTTGTATCGAGTACGTCGCTTTGATTCACACCCTTTCTCTTTCATATAATAAAATCATAGAGCCCAATCTTACGTCAACACGATACCTCTCGCAGTGCTGATAATGAGTGAATCGCAAACATGTCTCCCGTCATCACGCTCGCAATATTTTTCAAACGATGCAATATCACCGATAAGCGATGCACTAGTAGACCAAATTGTGAGCATAACAGATAGGCTTGGTATGGCCGGGGAGGGTTCTGAATCAGTAATACAAGGTGTGTTCCAGTTTCTGGTTAAAAGATTCCTGCTCATGCTACTCATTTACATGAAGATCAGCAATCAGATTTACCTCAGGGCAACATGTCCACTGACGTCGAACGCCGACCTGCTCCCCTAGGTCTTACCTGCTCAAAAAAATGTATCACTCCTCTTCCTTCTGCAATCGCCGCTGCTCGCATCATCAAAGATATTGGCCAGATTCAATACCCGGATGGTATCAAGAGTCCCAAGGTGGAGCTCAATGTTGGTGCAAAGGATGGCAAATTCAGGTAAACTGATCCATCCCAATTTTAGTTCTTTGGTTCACATTTCGTTGCCTCTCAAGGTACGATCGGGACTTCCTCTTGCAGTTCATGTCTCTATGTCAGGAGAAGCCAGACATGCTTCCACCTCTTGATGCAATTGGTATCGAGCCCCTTGATCAAGCCTCATTCGCTATGGCTCGCGGCGGTTCAGGACGTCACCGACAAGCTTCGAGTGCTATGACTCCTGGTGGATCTATGCGCCAGAGCGCTGTTGGCCTTGGTATTGGCTTTGGTGGTAAACCTGCAGCTGGTGGTTCGTTCCCTTCGATGGGCAAGTTCGCCACACGTAGAAGTAGGCTCACTAGTGAAGAGCGATTTGCAATGGCTTCGGGCGCTCGCTCCGTTTCTGTCGGCAGTGGGCCTGCTGGGTTGCAGTTTCATCCTCCTATGACTCGATCGCTAAGTCAAGGTGGACCCGGGCATCCTGTTGGTAGCAATCGCACTCGCAGTAAACGGGGAGAAGAGAGAAACGACGCGAGCAAGGTCCCAGGACACCAGGGTCAGGGCCAGGAATACGGTACGCCTATGCTTGGTTCGGGCTTGAGTGGCCTTCCCCTCGAACCTGTTGCACCTTTGGAATTGTCTGCCAATCGCTGGGTTGCTGGAAGCATATCACGCAAGCCTCAGGTTGACGTGGACTCCCCTGAAATTGTTGACCATAAAGTGAAGGCACTTCTCAACAAACTGACCATGCAAAAGTTTCAGCCAATCTCGGATCAATTAATTGCGTTGGTTAACACTAGTGAAAAGGAACGGGGTGCGCGCACGCTTATTCGAGTTATTCAGCTCGTTGTCGAGAGAGCGGTTGACGAGGTTATGTGGAGCGAGATGTATGCTCGTCTATGTAGGAAGATAATGAAGCAAATCAGCCCCAAGGTACAAGACGACGGGACCCAGAATGCTGATGGAAAGCCTATCGCTGGTGGTCAACTGTTCAGGAATTATCTGCTCAACCGCTGTCAAGAGGATTTCGAGCGTGGATGGGTTGCGAAGGAGGCGACTGCTGCAGCCGCTGTAGCTAAGGCAAGCGAGGACAAGGCTGCCAAGGCAGCTGACGACAAGAGCGGTGCCGGCGGTGAAGAGAGCGAGCTAAATTTGGAAGACCATTATGCAGCTCAGAAGGCGAAACGTCAAGGTCTCATCAAGTTCATCGGAGAGCTCTTGAAGCTGCAAATATTGACAGGGCGGATCATGCACGAGTGTGTCAAGAAGCTTCTCGGCAATGTCAAAAACCCTGAGGAGGAAGAGATTGAGAGCTTGTGCCAGCTTTTCGCTACTGCTGGTCAAATTCTGGACACTCCCAAGGCACGCGCGCATATGGATGTTTACTTCACCCGAATGAAAGTACTCGGTAAGAGTGCTAATGTCAGTTCACGTATGCAATTCATGCTTCAGGTCAGTCACTTTCTCTATATTTTATGACATTCTTACTGAGTAACGCATTCATGTAGGACATGGTTGAATTACGTGAGCGTAAGTGGATAAGTCGTAATGCTGTGGCTGCACCAATGACGCTCGCTGCAGTTCACGAAGCTGTGAGTCATTATCAAAGTTATATTTGTGGACGCCCCTGATTAATAATTCCTATTAGGCTGCCAAAGAGAAGGCGGCTCAGGAGAAAGAGTTGTATCAGCGCCAAATGAGCATGTCTCGTGGTGGGTCACGGAGAGGTGGCGAGCGCGGAGGTGATGCTCAAGTTGGCCCTGATGGATGGGCAGTGGCAGTTGGATCTGGTCCTCCAATACCCCCACCCAAAGCTGGTGATCTGTCGAACTTCGGAAAGATCCAGAAGGCAACACCTGTGACGTTTGGACCTAGCAGTATGTTCGTTGGTGGCAAGAAAGAGCAGAGCTTGAAGCGCGAGGCGTTATCACGGACAAATTCTAGTTCGAATACGTTCTCTATGCTGAGCCAGATCCCAGAACTTGCTGCCGAAGCCGCCGCCGTGAAGTCTTCTCGACCGCCAAGTCGCAAGGCAAGCATGGATTTCAATCAGACTGGTTTACCAGAACAGCCTCTCCAGAGAAAGAAGTTGCAGCTGCTCCCGCGGTCGAAGCCTACTGAAGAGTCGACACCTGCAGTTACCGAAGGAGTATCGGAAGACGAGCCCGCTGAGAGTGTTACAGCGGACGTTCACTCGATGACAGAAGCCGAAGCACAGAAGAAAATAAATGAGGATGTTAAGGAGTTCTTTGGTGTCAGGAATCTAGAAGAAGCTGAGGTTTACTTCACGAATCTTCCAGCCGGAGCATAGGTTCAGGCTGGTCGACAAGTTGGTAGCATCAGCGTTGGAGAGAAAGGAGGCCGATGCACGATTGGTAGGGGAGTTCTTTGCGCAAGCATCGGACAAGGGAGCGTGTGATGCGAGTGCTTTCGAGGACGGTTTCACACCGATGGCTGAGTTCTTGGACGATATTGCCATTGATGCACCCAAGGCTTTCGAATACATGGCGATAATGCTACGCGGAGCAGGCATGGACAAAGATGAGGAGAGACTAAGGAGGATTGCAGGCAAGTCAATGGACAGTGACAAGCTGCTCAAGTTGGTGTCATCGTAGATTATCGTCGGTTCCTTCGCTGCGCATCCTCATTTTTTTTGTATCTTACATTGGTTTTCGTTTCGGTTTGGTCCTTTCTCTCTCTCACTATTTGCATTCTCTCATTCTCTTTTTCATCATTATTCGCCATCCATGTTCTGCACTAATGTCTGCACACACGACTGCAGAGCCTCCCTCCCACATTTTCCACATTGTTTTACCGCTCTCATTCAGTACGCTAGGTACATTGTGAGCAATATACTCCAGCAGACAACTCATTTGGCACACAGCCATTAGCTTCTTCCAGACAAAAGAGTGTCTATAAAAGACCTCGGCTCAGAGCCCAATAAGGCAAGGTATGCTCCAGTTGCCAGTCCACGGATTGTTGCTCATACTATTCATCGACATCAAGAGCTGGTCACGGAAAATAGGCAAAGGAAGGAGCAAGAGGATTGGAAGCGAAAGGAGGAGGATGAGCGTAGGAAAGCAGGGAGAGCCTGAGGGGGTTTGCTCGCTTCTCACTACCAGTATAAGGCAAGTATTTTGGTTCTAAGTTTTCGCAGGTAATTGGATATGATTCGACAAGAACACCAATAAAAACAATTAAGGTAGCAAGGATATCTTGCAGTTGCAGTCACTAGGGCGGTTACTTTTACTCTGTAATAATGAAAGTTGGATGGCGACGGCAACGATTCAGCCCAAGGCAAGAAGCAGATGTTTCATACTCCGCGACATTTGCCGTTTGCCCTGGCACAGACCATTGCGTTTTCTCTTTCTTCACCGAAATAATCATGGGCTCAGAACTCAACGTCTATTCGCCTTTATTGTCGATCTCTCAGAAAACCTGGATAAAGAAAACAATGCATTGGACCATATGAAGCAAGGTCAAGCTCACTTTTTGGTTTCGCAGATCTACAGATTTGGTTTTGCCTGGTTGTTACCGTAAATGCTTGTTCAAGACCCATCAAGTGCCTCCCCCATGCCGCATGTTGCCACCCGTTGCTGTATGTAAATGTGCAGGAACTCCACAACGCGTGCAAGGTGCGTTGGACATGAAGCGAGGAAACACATCTCTCATCCTGACTTCTTTGTTACCATCCTGCCACCACACTATTCATTGTCAGTACACCACATACCGTCCAGGCCACCACACCTCAGCTCCCAACAGGCGGAAAGCTCGAACTATCACTGTCCCAAACACATAGTTAATCTCTGCTTGTTCTTTGCCCACACGCAACACATTCCAGGTCATCGTATCCGAACTCGTGAGTGGTTTTCTAATGCGAACCAGCTTTGGCTAGTTAAATGTCATATATAGAACCTTAAAGACGTACTTGGAGCACTTGCAAACCATACATCCCAAGGAGCATAGGATGAAAAAATCATCACCTGCTTCCATATCAAAGAACTCGGCACTCTCAGCATGGGCAAAAGGCCCGCCGCAAAAGGCCGCTCCAAACAATACCACATCACCAACAAGCATGACGACCCACTCCCGTAGACCATGTAACTTCGCTCAGGGCGTGAATATAGAAGAAGGCGTAAGTGTGCCTCAGGGTCATGTTGGCTCCCAAAGACAAGGTGTGTGCGTTTCTAATTTCTTATAGCACTGTTGACGTTATCTCTCTTCATAAGGATCCGCAGTTACGTTTGGTTCAATAAATGACGCGTCTGCTCCAGTCAGGTCCTCTCCCAGCGCTACACTTACCATTAACAGCGAAAGCATGGATTCATTCACATCCGCACCAATTTCTCCCATCCCTTCGGCCACCGCAGTGCCGTTTGCTACAAAGCCAGCTACAGTCAAGATTGACTTACAGGCGCTTTTCCAGAGTGCTAGGTCTTTACAGGCATCGTCTCAACCTAATTTCGACCCACTTTTATCTTCCGCGCAACTTCCTAAAATTTCTCCTCAGTTTCAGCAACACTCGTCTCAATTATATCTTCCTGCGCATCAGCCACATTCTTTGACACAGCCCTCTCAGTTTCGTACACATGCATTCACGCCGTATGCACGTCCTGGTGGTGGAATACGACCTCAGCGCAATGAAGTGGGACTAAGTAAGGATTCCTCTTTGCCCGTATATCCGACGGCACAAGACATTGAGTTGGAAAATGCCTCGCCAGCTGTGGCGGCACCTCAGCGTAAATCAACCTCCCCCAAGGCGTTTGTGCCAGGCACGCGTTCGAAAGTGATTATCAGGGACCTTGATGGTATGGAAGTCAGTCTGGATGATTTGAAGAAACGCGGAACAGCCTCATCTGACTCACCTGGTGGAGCTGAAATAGAGACCAAGAAGATGCGACTGAAAGAGAAACGGCGGCTAAAGAGGGAAGCTGAGGAACTGCATCGCATCGTGGGGACGTTACGCATCGAAGCGGAGGAAGAAAGGCGTAGGAAGACGCAAGAAGACGGACAAAAAGATGTCAAGATCTCTTCCCTACCTATGTATACCAGTATCGGCACGGAAGTCGATCCTATGGGGATCGATATTTCCACCACATCGCCACTCTTTCATGGCAGACCTCGACCTGGCCCTCCTGCTATGAGCAGCTCAAGAAAAGATGTCCTGGTGTCCCTTCCTTCAGTATATGCAACTGCTCAGTTCATTCAAGACCTCGGACAGATCAAATACCCAGATGGTATCAAAAGTCCAGAAGTAGAGCTTAATGTCAACGCAAAGGATGGAAAATTCAGGTATAAACCATTCTCAAATAGTCGTAAGACCTTTCTCACTCACCACATTCCCTCAGATATGATCGTGATTTCCTCCTACAGTTCATGCCCCTGTGTAAAGAAAAGCCGAATACGGTACCTCTCTCTCCACTTGGTCTCACACCGGTCGATTCATTGATAACGGCTCATGACGACTCTGGGCGTCACCGCCCGATGTGGGGTACACAGAGCAAGCAAGTTGAGGAGGGCAACGCTGCGAACAAAGCTATGAGAAGTAAACGTACAAGAACCAAGCGGGGTGAGAAGCCGGTGGTACACCCAACTCAGATTGCACTGGACAGTGCTACCACTATATCCAGTTCATCTGCTCGAAGCGATATGTTGTTTGATTCAGTAGTTCCCTTGGAACTGAAATCCTAAGGATGCTAGTCTGGATGCAAAACTTGAAGATTGCTTGGTTGGCTGTGAAGTCACAGTCCTTTTTTCTAAATTCGTTTATCAGCTAGTGCACTAGTAATGTAACGTGCTCTTTCTCTCTGCGCTGTATCAATAAAATATTTCCTTTATGCTATCAAGCTTATTGCTACAATAATTATTTTAAGTCTGCTGCAGAAGTCAACAACGCCGAAGGCCTGAGGTATTTGATTCTCCGCGACATTTAGTGTCAACTGCAGGTCGATTGGCAGGAGGCTGGAAAATAAGTGAACTCTATCTTCCTCGGTTTTCACTTCAATTTGCTTCAAAGCTTCCACCTAAGAATTGCCAGTACCCCCCACCGCAATCTCACCTACCAGGGAAGACCTTTGACGTTGACTAAGGATTTACAAACAAGGCATGTGGGCTCCTGTGGTGTATATTTACATCTCAGGTTAGAGGAGAACATGCGGCAGAGATAAGGCACATCATTACTACACAACAGGCCATACGAGGAGATTGACGCACTCAAGTGATTACTTTTACAGAACTCGGAGGCGCTGGGACGGCAATCCAAATTCGAAGCAGGGAAAGCTATCGCCACCTTTCGTTCGTACCATCTTACCATCTTGCAATCATATTTTACCCTGGCATCTCTCTCAGTCCTGACCATCGTTTGCGGGATAGTCATTTGGAAGAGCTTTGACATCGAAACACTGAGCCAGTGGCACAGATCCGCGAAATTGATTGTAGCCACCACAATCAAATGTCGTCTGCTCATCCACATCAAGACCTGCCTGCTGATCAAATGCTCGTGCAATGTACCTACTCCGTCAGTCTCCGCCTTCTATCGGCCATCTGTCATATCATTCTAGTATCTAACACGTATTATAGTATTACACTACGCGAACGGATCTGCATCCAGCTCCTCATCCTTCCCAGTATACATTTCAACCACATGGCACTTCACCGCATCAATACCAGCCTCCTTTTGAATATCCAAATAGCGAGCCAATGTCTCCCCAAAGTCAATATACACTTCCTGCGCTACACGTCGCAGATCATTCTGTTTATAATCCTGCCCATAGTCAAAACCAAATAACTTATAACGAGCAGATTAATCCAGAACAAACCTATCAATCACCCGTTTACTCAGACATGATGCCTCATTGGCACGCAGGTGTTCCTTCAAGCTCCAATATCCCTGGAGTTCCACCAACTGCCGTTAGACCAAGATTTCCTCCATATCCTGCTCATCATGATCAAACTCAGATAGCGGGACTCCTCCCTGGACAAATGCTCGTCCAATGTAATTACACCGTCAGTGGAATTGTCTTTCAGTAGTCCATAATATGCAGTATCCCCCGTATCTGACACTAAAGTTATGGTTTCTAGTACGTTACGTCGACAGACCCACAAACTATTCCTCATCCTTTCCAGGACACGATTCAACAACAGCAAGGAGGTCTTTCCCCCGATTCGCAGAACGGAATGCTAATGTCGCCCCACCATCAGTCCCCACGTCTTCCCGGTATACATACAATGGATCATTCATCGGCAATGCCTAGTAATGAAGGATACTCGTACTTCACTTCCTCTCCTCTACCTTCCAATGATACAGATGGATCAGGGACACTGTCACCAACTACAGGAGTTGTTGGTGGGCAGAGTTTAAACACTAGTGCTAGTGCATTTCTTCCATCCCTTCCCGCGTCAAAGATCACTATCAAAAGCCAGGACGGCACAGAGTTGGATTTAAATGCTATGAAGAAGTGTAGTCTACTACCAAAGGGTTCATCTCGTGCAAACCGTCGTCCAATCCGGATAGAGAGCGAACAATCAAAGCAGAAGCGTCTGCAGGAGCAAAAGAAGATGGAACGGGTTAAGAAGGTGGCGGGGGACACACCTAATGCGGCCGGCCACTCTGGATTTGATAGCACAACCAGCTGCAGCTCGCATTCCACTGTATCCCATTCGCCCTCGAATACGGTAGTTTCTGGTGGGGAATGTATGAGCATCAGTGCTAGCCCATTTATTCCTGGCTATCGCTCATCGACTATAACTATCGACAGTGAGGATGGTACAGAAGCAAAGGCGAATGGGCCACTACTGTCGGATTCAGTGCTACCAGCTGCGGCTATCTCTGGTAGGCAGAGTTTGAACACAGCTGCCAACCCATTTGTTCCCGGCTGTCGCTCATCGGGAAAGGATACTAGCATTGAAGATGACATGGCATTGAAAAACCACGACCTACCGCCACCAGGTTTACCGCCACCAATTGCAGCTGTCTCTGTTGGGCAGAGTTTAAACACCAGTGCTAGCCCATTTGTTCCTGGCTGTCGCTCATCAGGTGACATGGATTTGATAAATCATGATTCAATATTACCAGGCTCATCGCCACTAAGAGCAGCCATCTGTGACAAACAGCGCTTAAACACCAGCGCTAGCCCATTTATTCCCAGCTACCACTCATCTGTGGTGACTATTAGGAGTGACGATGGTACGGAGTTGAAGAAAGATGGTCTACTACTACGGGGTTCACCGCCACCAACTGCAGCCGTCTGCGGTGGACAAAGTCTAAGCACCAGTGCTAGCCCGTTTGTTCCTGGCTCTCGTTTATTGAAGGACACTATAAAGAACAAGGATGGCGTAGAGTTGACCCCGGAAATTTTGAAGAAGCATAGTCTAGCACCACCAATTTTACCTGGTAGGTCTGCAGATAGCCATCCTACTCGGGTAGAGAGTGAGGAGTCAAAAAACAAGCATTTGCACGAGCAAAAATTGAAGAGTTGGCCAGAGAAAGAGAGCGAGCGGACACAGCAGGAGGCTGGGAATAAGCACCAGCTGATAAAGGAGGCGGACGAAAGGCAGCGAATCCAGAGGGAGCAAGATATTACCCAACAACAACTGAATGAACAAAAAAAGCTTATTCAAGCTTGGTTACAGGAGACTAAAGATCAGCATGGGCAGGATCTCGAAAACGCTCGAATATCCGAACTGCCAAATAAAGTGCTGTCACCATCGCCATCAATGCCTATGGAGCATAATCTGAATGCGACTGCTGGTGAGTTTGTGCCAGAGTTATGTATGGGGAAGGTGGTCTTCAACAGTCCAGACGAGGCGGAAACCAGTTCTGAAGCGGGGAAGAAACATCCTGTGATTGTACCTCGCACACACTCGCCTGATAAGAGTCAGGATGGTGCGGAATGCGCCCTGGGATCATTGAACAATCATGATAGAGGATTTTCCAGATCTTCTGATGCGGTGGAAGAAATGAGTGTAGATGCGTAAGTTATACTCCTACTACAAGAGAGCATAACTGCTATATATCATGTTTTGTCACCGTATCTGATCATATTTTCTGCCAGGCTGACAAAGGCGAGACTGCTCGAGCGGCGTCAACAAAAGCAGGATCGTATCAAAAGCCTCTTGTCAATGCTAGCGCAGCAGACTTTACCGTGATGAAATTGTTTATATCACATACTTAATCTGCAGATGTATCAGAAAGAACAGTGCTGAAGAATATATTTAGCTCTGCGCAATGCTTGCTCGACATTATTATGGAAATAAAAAATTTGTCTTTGTGGTCACAGATATTCTTGTATCACGTCGCTGTTTATGTCTATCTTTTTTTTGGCGCTCAGAGCCTCTACTAAGAGTGTTCCTAGACACTCTGAGCAGTCCGTTTTTTGCTGCACATCTAAACAACTGGCGCTAACACCACAGGCATTGGCTTATACAGTGACTCCAAGAACCCTTTCCATGTTGACTCTGGGTGTCATGCATGAAGCATACCATCAGATAGCTTGAGAATTGCACTTAGCTTTGGTGAAGTCATAAATAGTACATACTCTTGGCTATAAAATTGCTCCATAGGTCATGTGATTTGGTTCACATGCTATAGAGATATGGCTGATCTAAAACAAAAACACCATGGAAAGGGTTTTTTCACTTTTGAACTGATGACTAGAACCTTAGTTAAAACATTGAATATTTGCCATTATGTGTTGGTACAAACAAAGATATATATACAAATGGTATGTATGAGCTTGAAAAAAAATCACACACTTCTGATTCTCAACCACCATCATGGTCAAATCCCTCCCTTTTACTCAAAAAAGCTCTATTCTTTTATTGCTTGATGTTGGCTACTCTGGTGAAGCCATTGCCAAGCAGACTGGTGTTAGCCCTTCTACTATATCCAAACTTTGCTCCAAAGAGCATTCTACCCTACCTAAAGCTATTAAAGGCTATCCTTCCAAGCTTTCTCCTACCAATATTTGACATGCCCAATGTCTTATTATCTCTGGAAAAGCTGAAAATGCTGTTAAAGTGACCAAAGCCCTACCAGCATCATCAACTAGTTCCTTTCATCCAATACTGCTTGCCTTCATTTGATGAAATCTGGTATATGTGGTGAAGTCCAAACTCCCCCTTCTCTCTACTAGGCATCACAAAGCTTGTTTAGATTTTGCCTATGTTCACAAGGATTGGACTTTGGAGGACTGGAAAAGAGTAATATGATATGTTGAGACTAAAATCAATCACCTAGTGTTATGCACAAAGTGCTTAACAAAGTCTGAGGGTTCGTCAAGGTTTGTAAAGAGACTTATCCAAAGACAAGTTCGAGAACATAGTTCTGAGTGGAGTTCTTCCAATGAGAGTTGGTCTTCTTCTGAGTAGAAGTCTGATCTTAGGAGTCTAGCTTTGTAAGCGTAAACTGCGTAGAATCATATTAGAGAATACTACTGCTGTTACATGGTATTTATAATGGAAAGGAATCAGTGATAGGAGTTAGGTCCTATCTAGGGCAGGTCTGTCCGTTGAGGACTAAGTACTATAATAGGTACTGCAAATGCGAGAGGAACAGAAGTGTACGTGAAGGAAATGAGTCATTGGTCCGATGGTATAACCAATGAGTAAAAAAAAATGAGTAGTCCTTAAATGTCCAATAGAGATTGTAACATAACCCCCTTACTTGCTCCGAGTTTCACCAAAATTCTGTACCTTCGCCGTCCATATTGTAACTGTTGTCGTAGCTGACGTCTCCATGTCATCCTTCCATCAGAATCCTATCCTCATCTTCCCTGCGGATGGGACACCAGATAAAACTATGTCCCGGTGCACGACGGTCACAGTCAGGGCAATAGTAGGCTTTGCAATAGTATGTGTGATGATCGCTCCGACCGCAGTTTTAGCAGTATGGAGCGTTGTTACGAACACCTTCATGGTATTTTTGTTGGGTGTTGGATGAGGTGTTGGATTGGGGAGTGGTTGGATCGTCATCTCCCAGGTCGTACGTTCCTGCGTACAACTGATTGATCATGGCTGCGTCGTCATCTACATTGATTGGGTTGGAGGGAAAGCCAGTCTTAGGCCTGTGCATTGTGCCAGGCGGACTGTCTTTCTGTCCCTTCGACATACAAGATTGCTGTTTTGATGGAGTTCTGGCGGTGGGGATCTGGAGTATCACCTCTTGCCAGCCGCGTCGGGCTCCTCGTCGGTTCGTCAGGCGATGGGTTTGGGCGTTTGATACTGGTCGAGGTGGAGATGATGGGGGAGACAGTGGTTTTGGGTTTGACCCAATGGAACGGGGACTGGAGTGGCTCGACTCTTGTGAGATCGGGCTGGTTGGGACGGTGGGAATATATTTTTCCCCCAACGGGATGAGCGTAGGTCAATGGGTGATGATGTGGTAAGTGTTACAATAACACAATTTTCGGACCTTTCCTTCATTTTCATTCTCCGCTTTAACCTTGTATACTTTAGCTTTCACACATGGTGCCACACGGCACTTCCCCTTTTTTGTTCAAACTCCTCTTTCTCGCGCCGCATTGCCTTCTTCTTATTTTTGGATACAACTCTCTCACACAGTGGAGCTGGTCATGCGGGCTAGACCCCATGACATCATCAGCCACTGACTTTATCAACTGTACAGTACATAAGTACAAACACTCTGTATTAGTATATATACCCCAATAGATCCAGGAGACTCCTCAGTGAGTCCTCCTGTTGTTAACCGACAAACTCTCTGCAGCTTAAGGGGTAACCACTCCCTCATCCCTACCTTTATAGTGTGTTCTTGTGTGCGCCAGAGTAACTAACTCTTGGTTGTTACAGTAAGTGCACTCCGGGGTAACACTGGTCTGGTCTGGGTGCGACAGGGACCGGAGAAACAAACCGGGTGGAGGAGTACTCGTACAACCGTCTCGCTCTATTCGCGTGCGAGCTTCGTTTAGCAATATCCTCCCGCCTGATTCCAAATATTCCCTTGTCAACTCCGTCTGCCCATTCGAGGAGCTCATCCTCAAGTGTCGTTCCAAAGATTCCAAAACTAACTTTTCCATCCGGATTGCCCGACAGATACTCGAGTCCTGACTGTTGAGCTGCGAATGCTCGTTTTCCAATGAATGTATTGAGTCTATGGCTTTTAGGAGTTCGTCAGCTACGAGGTCTATGGCAAGGAAGGTATGCATGGAAGAAAGAGCGTGATACACATGGGGGCAGCGTTTTTCGGTCTCATAAAAGAGATAGGTATAGGCATCTTTTGCTGACATTAATTCTATGGTGTCAGTGACGTCGGCTTGGTTGTGTCGTTGCCCACGGGCAAAAGACACTCGTTCATTGGCTAGCAAGTTGGCATCACCAGGTATCGAGTAGGTGGTGATAGGGAAGCCGGTGGAGTTAGAAGTAGACATGTTTTTGCGTTGAGAGACAGAGGATTGTTGGTAGTGGGGTGATTGTCTCTTCAACGCAGCTTGTGGTCCTTCTTATAGGCTTCCAGTATCTCCGCAGCATTGGTTAAATGTTCTTCTGGTTCCCATGAGTTTTTGGAATGAGGGTAATGGCGCCATTTAATCAGGTAGCGGCGCCCGTGTTTCCAGGGTTTGTGTCTAAGAATACTTTCTACTTCATATTCCTCTTCTTCGTTGACCAGGTCAGGTGGTGGTCGGATAAAGTTCGGGCCGTGAGTGTTGGTTCCCGTATATGGCGTGAGAAAGGATGTGTGGAAAACATTGTGTATCCTCCAATGGGGAGGCAGGGATAGTCGGTAGTTTACCGGGGAAATCTTTTCTTGGATGCAAAAAGGTCCAATGCGTTTCATGTTAAACTTCTTGTATTCGGTAGCTTTTTCTCGTAGGTTGGTGTTCTCTAACCACACCTTTTGCCCTTCGGAGAATCACGTGAACTTTCCGTTGTTTTGTTTCATCATCTTGCTTCTCGCGAGTTCATGTGCTTCTAGGGCGTTTTCCCTTGCCCTAAGCAGTTCAGATAATTGTTTTTCCACTGATGGGATATTCGTGGATCTGTGTTTGGTCGGGATTCCTCGGGGTTTATATCCCATGAGGAGGTAGAATGGTGATTGGTTGTTTGTGGAGTGTGGTCTTTGGTTGTGGCAGAATTCCGCGGTTGTGAGGTACTCTGCCCAGCTGTGCGGTTGGTTCTGGCAAAAGATGCGGAGGTAGATCTCCAGTTCTTGGTTGGATCGTTCTGTCTGTCCATCCGTCTGGGGATGATATGCAGAGGAGAGTGCGGTTTCAATGTTCAGGAGTTTGTGGAGTTCTTTGGATACTTCAGAGGCAAACTGTGGTCCCCTGTTGGATATGAGTTTATCGTGCAATCCGAATCATTTGAAAATGGAATTGTGAAAGATTCGTGCGGTTTCGAGCGCGTCGATTGTTTTATGACAAGGTGAGAGGATTACCCCTTTACTAAGTCCTTGGTCTACCACGACCGTCATACTGTTGTATCCTGAAGATTCTGGTAAATCAGTTATGAAGTCTACGGATAGGTACTTCATCGGTTCGGTGGTTTTTGGGGTCTGGTTTGGGATTAATGGTACGGTGGTGGGATGCGTGTTTACTTTCGCTTATTGACAAGTTGCGCATCCTTTCACGTATTCTTCCACTTGTTTCATCATTCCTGGCCACCAATAGGCCTTTTTGATCAACTGGTAGGTTTTGAGCCTTCCTGGGTGTCCTGCGGACAGGGAATCGTGGTGATCTTTGATGATCATCTTTTGTTCTTCTACTTTGTCAATCAGTAATTTATTCTGATAAAAGAACTGTCCTTCTTCTTTTTTCCAATTGTCTTTCTTCGTTCTTCCTGGATAATTATCGTTTGTGAGTATGGCTTGCTTGATTGTGTTTTTAATTGTTTGTGTGTGATACAGGAACGCTGAGGCGTGTGTGTCATTGTTATCTCCTTCTGTTTTGACGTATAAATCAGGTCTTCTTGAGAGTGCATCGGGTACCACCATGTGGGTTCCTGGTACGTGTTCCAAGGTGTAATTGTATTGTGACAGTTCCAGCTGCCATCTTCTTTGTCGCGGTGTGAGTTTCCTGGCTTCTTGCCAGTACGTCAGGTTCTTGTGATCTGTCAGGAGTTGGATCGTGTGGGGGCTTCCCAAAAGTAAGTGTTTCCACTCTTTTAAAGCTCTCATTACCGCTAATAACTCTTTGTCGTATATCTGGTAGTTCTTTTCAGCGGGGGATAGAGTTTTGGAGAAAAATGCACATGGGTGCCATTGTCCTTAGTCATCGGGTTGCATTAAAACAGTTCCTGTGGCGTGTTTGCTGGTGTCTGCAGCAATCTTTGACAGTTTTGAGGAGTCGGGAATTTGTGTTTCATCAATTTGAAAGTGTCATCTTCAGTGTGGGTCCAGTTCCACTTTCTATCCTTTTCTGGTAAGGCATTCAAGGGTCTGGCAAGGTCAGAGTAGTGACCGATAAACTTCCTGTAGAAGTTTCCGTAACCTAAGAACTTCCTTATGCCTTTGGTGTCTTTCGGGATTGGCCAATCGTGGATCCCAGCGAGTTTGGCTGGATCCATTGATACTTGATTGTGGGAAACAATCATTCCCAGGTATTCAATGGTTTTTGCTTTGAAGGTGCATTTTTCTAGTTTTAGGAATAGGTTGTTATCGCGTAGTCTTTGTAGAACCTGTTTTGTTCGGATTCGGAGTCTTTCGATGTTGGTGTCAAAGATGAGGATGTCATCCATGTATATGATCATCCAACCTTCATTGATGTAGTCTTTGGATTTGTCGTTCATCAGCCTTTGGAATGTTGCCGGTGAATTGCACATGCCGAAGAACATGACCGTTGGTTCAAACACTCCTTTGCTGGTTTTAAACGCAGCTTTCCATTCGCCTCCTTCTTTTATCCTTACATTATTGTATCCCCAACGTAGATCTAGTTTTGTAAAGATGATGGCTCCTTTCAATTTTTCGATGAGGTTGGGTATCAGGGGTAGTGGATAGGGGTCTTTCACGGTATATGTGTTCAGTTTTCTGTAATCTTGGCACGGTCGGAGTGATCCATCCTTTTTGCCGATGAAGAAGAAGGGGGACACCTGTGGCGACTTGCTCGGCCTGATGTATCCCTTTCTGTAGTTTTCCGTTAAGAATTCTGTTAATGCTTCGTCTTCCTTTGGTGCCAATGGGTACAACTTGCAATCTGTTGGTACGAATTCTGGTTTCATGTTGATTGCATGATCATATTCCCGTCGCTTGAGGAGTCTTTCCGACTTCTTTTTGTCAAAGATGTCCGAATACCCTTTATATTCATCCGGGAGGTTATGCTCCTTTTTTTCTCCGTGTATTTGCGCGTGTTCCATTGCCAAGTTGACCTTTAATCGAATCGTGGTTCGAGGATAGGGTGTTTGGTCGGATACATATCTATGAATGGTTTCGTACACATCCTCGTTTACTGCGGTTGTCCTGATTTTTGTTTCCGTGGTTGTTTGGTTCATCCTGATGGAGTGTTTGTCCGAGTTTGGTAATTCTTTGTCTTTCCAGTTAATGACAGGATTGACTTTTCGTAACCAGGGAAATCCCTGTAATATGTCTTCTCCGTCTAGTCCGGTCAATAGGGACTTTGTAAACCTGTTTTGTCCTCCTGCAGCTATCCTCTGATAGGTGCAATGCATAATTTTTCCGTTTTTGTTCGTGGTTCCGTCAACATTTTTACACGTTATAGGAGTTGGGAGTTTTTGGAGGGGGAGTTGGTGTCTGATGGCGAATTTTGTGTCCATGAAGTCGTCTGTAGCTCCTGAATCTATCAGGGCTTTGGTTCCAATGGTTTTCTGTTTCAATGAGCAATCAATTTGTAAAGAGTTGGCATTGATCGTTGCTATTGTTACAGTTGCCATTTTTGACGGTACTAACATCGGGGTAGTCCGTCATTTTAAAAACCCTCGTATTCTAATTCTTTCATCGCCTCTGTTCTTTGATCTTCTCCTAACTCCCTCCACATCCTCATGATGTTTTGGACCCTGTCTTCTTCCACCACTGTTTTGGTGTCATCTTCTGTTCCGGTTTGACGTACCTTTCTTTCGGGAGTTTTTCCTTTGTTCTTACAATTCCTTCCTATGTGTCCTTTCTCGTTACATATGAAGCATCTTCCCTCTTTCCTCCTTGATTCTTCTTCATCTTTAGTTAATCTTCTGGTGCTGGTGGATGGTCCACTTTTGCGGTTTCTGTTGTTCTGTCTTTCTTTGTTTCTGGCGCCCCACGCTCCTTCCGAGATAGCGTTGGCACAGATCCAGTTGGTGTCTAGGTTCGCCACTGTGCTCATCCAGTCTTTGATGGTGAGTAGTTCCTTTCCGGTGAGTGCCCTGCGAAGGAGGGGTTGTTGATGCTGCTCTTCCCAGCATCTAGCATGAACCTTGAGTTAAATGCTACTGCATTTTCTCCTTGTTCCATCTTCATTTTCATCAAGGCAGCCGAGGCCGTTCCTTTGATGTTTGCCGTTCTGAAACTGGTTGTGAAGGTTTTCATGAAGTCTGCCCATGTGGGGTAGGCGTTCTTCTCTTTGTATTTGGTCATCTTGGCTTCGCTCCATGAGGCGGCGTTGCCTTCCTTCATGTAGCTGAGGGCCACATATACCTTTTTCTTGTCGGAGTTGTAGATGGTGTCGTTGATATCAAAGTGTAGATTGGTGGACGATATCCACCTTTGGGCTTTATCTGCGGTTCCATCGAAGTCATCAATTTTCCCGATCATCGTGGGTTTGGGGGCTGCAGCGTTAGACATGGTGCATGGTGGTGGGATATGGGATGGAGCAGGTGCGGCAGGGAGTATCTGTGGAGTGGGAGGTGGTATTGGGTCGCCGCTTGCTGCAAACTCTTCAAAGTTGTTTTCGTCGTAGAGGTCTTCTACAGTTACTGGGGGATCATGTTGTGTGGTGGGCAGTAGCGTAGTACTGTAGCCAACGTGTTCTGGCTTCATAGAAAATGTCTGCTTGTTCTCTGGTGTGGAGTCGGGTTACATCTGGTTGGGGAAAGGGAGGTGTTGCTGCTATCCTTTCTTGTCAAGATGACGTCGGTGGGGTTGCTGTTTGTGGGTTGTCTGAGCTTCCTCTTGCTCTTTGGGATCTGGTTGTTGGTCGTTGCGACATTTTGTCGACTTTTTCTTCCCAAACCTAAATAGGTGGGACTTCTGGTTAGAATACGATTCTTTTGTTACGCACAAAGTGCTTAACAAAGTCTGAGGGTTTGTCGAGGTTTGTAAAGAGACTTATCCAAAGACAAGTTCGAGAACATAGTTCTGAGTGGAGTTCTTCCAACGAGAGTTGGTCTTCTTCTGAGTAGAAGTCTGATCTTAGGAGTCTAGCTTTGTAAGCGTAAACTGCGTAGAATCATATTAGAGAATACTACTGCTGTTACATGGTATTTATAATGGAAAGGAATTGGTGATAGGAGTTAGGTCCTATCTAGGGCAGGTCCATCTGTTGAGGACTAAGTACTATAATAGGTACTGCGAATGCGAGAGGAACAGAAGTGTACGTGAAGGAAATGAGTCATCGGTCCGATGGTATAACCAATGAGTAAAAAGAAATGAGTAGTTTTTAAATGTCTAATAGAGATCATAACACCTAGGGTCAGACAGACACAAATGAGCATGGAAAAGGGTAAGTAAGGGGCTTAGTAATAAGCTGGTAGATGGAATCCTCGAGTTTGGAGAACATTCCTTAATGATGTGGTGCTGTATGACTTAGAAAGCAGTTGGATTTGCTACCAAGATTGATGGTAGGATGGATGGGGACCTTTACCTTTAAATTTTCAAGGATAAGCTCCAGAAAACCCAAGAGTATTATAGTCTCAATCCTTCTAAAAGTATCTTTCAGCAGGATAATGACCCCAAGCATACCTGCTGGAAGGTCAAGGACTGGCTAGAGGAACAAGCATCCAACACTATAGTTTGCCTGCACAGTCTCCTGACCTAAATTCTACTGGACATCTCAAGAGGAGGCTTGCAGGGTATGAAAACCCCCCCAATATGATTCATGAATTTGTAAGGACCATTTATATTTTCTTATTTTCTTATCTTTTTGTCCCATGTCTTGGCTTTCAGACACTTTCCCTGTTACACCTTTGCTCTAGGGCTAGAGGTATCTTTTGCTATCTTGCTTCTCATAGCCCTCACAGGCTTTCTTAACCATTGTTACCACTTCATATTGCAGATCAGAGACTGGGTAGTACTCCTAGCCAGCCAGCACAATGGGTAAGGACTGGTAGTAGAGATCTTGCCAACCAGCTCCAAGCCCCATCAGTGCCTGGAGATATTAATAAACACTTTAGTCAGGATTGTACCTCATTATGAGAATACGGTTCCTGAACATGCGTGACAATACTTATTATTAGTACATTCTCTCACCAGCTGATTGATCCTTGAAGTCATACAATAGTTCTTCTTTTTTTTATTGGTTGATTTTCTCTTCAGACCACTTTTCTATTATTCCTTTTTCGGCCTGAGAGATAGACAGTTAGCTATAAAAACCCTACATACTCATGTATAGTTCTTTATCTTTCTATTACTTGAATAAACTGCTTCACTCCTCATCAGAAACCTTTAAGTTTATCATCAGTCCTCTACCTGCTATAATCTCTAGCACCTATTGACCTCAAAAAAAACTCATCATACCTTTTACTCCCTGCAAGTGCAGACAGAGATGGGTATTGTTTTTGTTATAGTTTAATGTTGCCTCACAGAATTGTGGGAAAGGGTTTAAGTGGAGTAGGAGAAGATACCAGTTAAGGAGTGTCAGAAATTAATTGAAAGTATGCCTAGAAAGATTCAGGCAGTGTTTAGGGCAAAAGAAGGCTATACCAAGTACTGATAATAACCAAATACCCTTTTCAATTCAAAAGTGAAAAAACCCTTTCCATGGTGTTGCTGTTTTAAATCAACCAAATCACATGACCTATGGGGCAATTTTACAGCCAAGAGTATGTACTATTTATGACTCCACCAAAGCTAAGTGCAATTCTCAAGCTATTTGATGGTATGCTTCATGCATGACACCCAGAGTTAACATGGAAAGGGTTTTTGAGGTCACTGTATGAGCTGAAAACATAAAGGGATTTTATGGGGATGATTTCATTATTAATTACTGCCAATGACCTACAGAAATAAATAGATAGTTTTCAAAATACAATTCCTTGTTGGAGTGGATTCCATACTTAGTGTTTGTGATACAAACATATTTGAACTACATATGGTCTCTTTTTCTCTCTTATAGTATAGCCACTTACTATTTATCATATGCCCTCAGTTGTTCTGGGAATGCCAGAATAGGAGCCATTGTAAATGATTCCTTAAACTTATCAAAAGCTTTTTGTTCTTTGCTCTGGCACGCAACTACAACAAGCAGAGAGGGTGCGGGAAGGAGTGGATAAACTCCCTGATGGTAGAATCAAGTTAGTTGTGGGTAAACAACAGGAGGATTCACTGAGGAGCCTCCTTGATCTATTGAGGTTTCATACTAATTTAGGTTTGTTTGTACATATGTACTATACAGTTGATAAAGGTGGTGGCTGATGATATCATAGGGCACAGCCCTTGTGACCAGCCCCACTATGTGAGAGAGTTGTAACTAATAGTACAAGGAAGCTGTACAGCACAAGAAAGTGAAAGTCCAAGTGGAGTTTGAAATAAAAGGAAAGTGCCACATGGCACAAGTGTCTAAAATAAAAAGAAGAAAGAAAGTTAAGTAGGAGACTGAGTTTAAGGTATATCTAGAATAAAACTCACAAACAGCATCACGAGGATTGTCCAGACGGGTTTCTGGTTTCTAAGCCCTTATCTCCATAGCCCTTCCAGAGGACTAGGAACTCTAATTTTCTGCACTTCAAGTGTGCATCCACAACTTATTTGACTTTGAACTCTTTTTCACTTTCCAGGGTGACTACAACTGGTTTGGGCTGGTCTACATGCTGTCCAGGCCAGCCCATATAGTTATGATTGTCCATCTTAGATAGGAAATTATTACCTGGTAATATTAATATATAGACAGGGCCAGCAGAGTCCGGTGGAGTGTACCAGCCAGGCCATGTTAGATGTGATATTATTGTGCCCATCCTCAATGACCCAGCTGAGTGAGAGGCTGCCCGTCCTACACAACCCAGCTGGGTCAGTACATTACAGGCTGTCAGAACTGTGACCTTCAGAAATTAGAGGACAGAGGACGGTGTCATGCACCAAAGTTGATTGGTAGCATGGACAGGTGTCAATAACGAAGCGAATATTCAAAAAGACTCGCCTTTGTGCCACACAGGCACAGTGCCACGTGGAATAGTAATTAATATTGCCTTTTTCGAACTTGTGGCTAATCAGCACCACCTCTATTAGGCAATCCAGTCACGCTCACCTTTGCTTTCCATTCGGTACTTTCCGCATTTCGGCATTTTGGCAAATTTTTGCGTCGCCACTGGCTACACATTGCATTGCACCCTTGTTTTTGTCGTTTCCTTCACTTCCCTTCCTTTGCCTAGCCCCACCATGGGTCCCTTACTCCCGTTTTTATTCTCACCCGACGGTCGTATCTGGATCCCCATTTTAGTTCACCTCCTCGTCACCTCCACCCTCCTCCTCCTCATCTTCTTTGCTCCCCCACCATTTCTGATGTCACCACTTCTTATCCGCTTCCGTCGCCGATCCGTCGACTACCACGTGCCACTGCTGATATTAGCAAAGCCCCGGCGGCCAGTTCAAATAGGGAAACAGGTCCATCTTTATGACGTTGATCTACCATCATATACTATCAAAACATCGGTCGCTCGTCTTGCCTGGTTGGAGCGTGGGTGGGTAGTTTTTGAGCTGGAGAAGGTTCATCCCCTTGCATCGCCCATGTTCATCGCTGTCCCATTCACTTGGGTACACTTATCTTTTGTCCATTGTCTTCGCTACAGCTACACCTACCACACGCTGCCTGGGACTCACTTGTTCCAAATTGGAACTACTCCTCTCCCTCCCTCGTTTGATCAGGTGGTCCAACACAACCAGTCCATTGGTAAGGCCATGGAACTGTCGGATTTGGACTAGGTGGTGGACTGGTGGCTCCAGTTTCTTTTTTTTCAGCAGAATATTCATTTACAGTGCGATTATTTTTGATTTTTGAATCATTTTTATGGACACATATTTTTTTAGAATGTCTGACTGACAATAAAGGAACTGTGTTGATACTGATAGTGTTTTGCCTTGCCCTTTTTTTACTGCATCTTCCCATGACATCATGATTTTCCTGCTCTCTTTTTGCTATTGGACTTTACTTTATGGCTGTACAAACATGTGACATTACTCACAGCATTCATTGTTCTATCCCTTTCTTTTCCTTATTTTGACAATCTTATCCTGTACTACCTATGCAGGATTTGTCAGCGTACATTCCTTCCTTCACATCCTTTCTCATTCTTTTTGCACAGCTATACTGTGTATAGCCTACTTTTCTTTTACTATATAAACCCCTGTATTTTACCTTGTAAAACAACAAAAACTCCAATCCAGACTTCTTCTCTAATCTCAAGTTCACTAGTCTCTGCTACTTGTGATCCAGTGTGGTCACAACACTTCCCACTGCTACCACTGTTAATTGCTGTCATCGTCACTTCCCACTTTTGAAGTCATTGTTATCCCTTTCGATTAGAGTCCTTCTGAGCACTACAGTTTGTGCCCCAGGAGCCTGCTATCACTAGGAACCTCGTCACCTTGTCATCCTCGTTGTTCTCAAACCTACCTTGTGCTACAATTAGCAAGGTAGTGCTCATCTATACTCATCACTAAGCCCCTATCTTCTATAAATTCAACTATCCCTCCTCCTCAAAACCCACACTCATACACCTCTGGGTTTTACTTTGAAGGACCTTTATACGTACCACCCCACGAACAACCAGACCACTCCACTGTTCTAGGAGGCAAAGCCCATAAACAAGTTCCGTGGAATCTGGGAGGATTGTGTGTTAGTTTGTTTTTGTGTGTGGTTTTCTAACAGCAGTTCTCATCATCGACAATGGAGATACACTGGGGAGCAGAATAGATTACAAGGTTGGGAGTTAGTTTAGCTCATGCACTAGGCCCTTCGGCTGTTGATGATGAAAACTGTTGTTGGAAAACCACACACAAAAACAAACTAACAAACAATCCTCCCAGATTCCACGGAACTTGTGTATGGGCTTTGTCTCCTAGAACAGTGGAGTGGTCTGGTTGTTCGTGGGGTGGTACATATAATAATTCTTCAAAGTAAACCCCAGAAATGTATGGGTGTGGGTTTTGAGGAGGAGGGATAGTTGGAAGATAAAGATAGGGGCTTTATGATGAGTATGGACAAGCACTACCTTGCTAATTGTAGCACAAGGTAGGTTTGAAAATGACAAGGTGACAAGGTTCCCAGTGATAGCAGGCTCCTAGGGCACAAACTGTAGTCTTCAGAAGGACTCTAATTGAAAGGGATAACAAAGACTTCTGAAGTGGAGAGTGACAATGACAGCAATTGACAGTAGTAGCAGTGTGAAATGTTGTGACCACACTGGATCACAAGTAATAGTGAGTAGTGGACTTGAGATTAAAGAAGAAGTCTGGACTGGATTTCTTGTTTTTACAATAAAATACAGGGGTTTATATAGTAAAAGAAAAGTAGGCTATGCACAGTATAGCTGTGCAAAAAAAATGAGAAAGGATGTGAAGGAAGGAATATACACTGACAAATCCTGTGTAGGTAGTAAAGGATAAGATTGTCAAAATAAGGAAAAGAAAGGGATAGAACATGAACAACAAATCCTGTGTATGTAATGTCACAGGTTTGTACAGCCATAAAATAAATTCCAATAGCAGAAAGAGAGCAAGAAAATCATGATGTCATGGGAAGATGCAGTAAAAAAAAGGGCAAGGCAAAATAATATCAGTATCAACACAGTTTCCTTGTTGTCAGTCAGGCATTCTAAAAAAAATATATGTTGATAAAAATGATTCAAAAATCAAAACAATTGCACTGCAAATGAATGTTCTGCTGAAAAAAAAGAACTAGAGCCACCGGTCCACCGGTCCACCACCTAGTCCAAATACGATGTTTCCATGGCCTTACCAATGGTCTGGTTGTATTGGACCACCTGGTCAAATGAAGGGAGGGGAGCAGTTCCAATCTGGAACAGATGTGTCCCAGACAGCGTGTGATAAGTGTAGCTGTAGCAAAGACAATAGATGAAGGATAAATGCACCCAAGAAAATGGGGTGGTAATGTACATGGGTGACACAAGAGGATGGACCTTTTCCAACTCCAAAACTACCCACCCGTGTTCCAGCCAGGCGAGACAAGCAACCGATGATTTGATAGTATATGATGGAAGATTGATGTCATAAAGACGGACCTGTTTCCCAGTTTGGACCGGCCGCCGGGGCTTTACTGATATTAGCAGTGGCACATGGTGATTAACGGATTGGCAACAGAAGCGGATGGAGAGCGGTAACATCAGATGTGGTGGAAGCACAAGGAGACTAAAATAGGGATCCCCAAACGACCATCTGGTGAGAAGTTAAAGGAAAGGAGAGGGCCCATGGTGGGGCTAAGTAAAGAAAGGGGTAAGGGAAATGACAAAAGTGAGGGCACAATGCAAAGTGTAGCCAGTGGCGATGCGGAAAATTGCTAAAAGTACTGAATGGAAAGTAAAACACTGTGCCTGTGCAATGTAAAGGCAAGTCTTTTGAATATTTGCTTTGTTATTGACACCTATTCATGCTACCAATCAACTTTGGTGTATGACATCATCCCTTTCAATTAAAGTCCTTCTGAGCACTACAGTTTGTGCATTAGGAGCCTGCTATCACTGGGATTCTCATCATCCTTGTTATTCTTAAACCTGCCTTATGCTACAATTAGCAAAGTAGTACTTGTCTTTATTAATCTTAGCCCCCAATCCAGTTCAGCATCAAGCCTCTATCTTTCAACTATCCCTCCTCCTCAAACCCACACCACTTGGTTTTTGTTTTGAAGGATCATAAAGTTTACCACCCCACAAACAACCAGAGCACCCATTGTTCTAGGAGGCATTGCCCACAAACAAGTTCCGTGGAATCTGGGAGGATTGTTTTTTAGTTTGTTTTGTGTGGTTTTCTAACAGGCAGCCTTCATCATTGACATTGCACAGAATTGTGTGGTTTTACATTAGAAGCAAATTCTTGCAAACAAAGTCTTAAGTTTTGATGATTGTGGTGACTTATACGCAAAACACTGATTTTAATTAGGTAATTATTCCAATCTCATCTTGTTGTGTACTTCTCCAGGCCTCCATAATGTCCAAACAAAAACTCTATAATCTGAGTAACCTTGGACCATATAGTAGTTACAAGGGAGTGCCTTCCTACAAGAAACAAAAAGCAGTATATACATACTTATTGGTACAAAACCTAATCATATAATTTGTGTAAATAATGTTGTGCCATGGTGACCATCATGTTATGTGATACAGTTGTATGTGCTTGCCAGTGTTTTTATTGACGAGGTCAGACCTCAGAGTCAGACGCCATCAGACGGAGTCAGCCTCATTGACTTGACCTCATCAAAGGTCAAGCACAGGACTGTGGCATAGAGGCAATAGTTAATTATTTAATATGACAGATAAAATTACATGAGAATATATACACTGCAATAAAGAATCAAAACACAATATTAATAGCATGTAGATTAGTGAGGAATACTGGCGAGCATGTAAAAAATAAAAAGTTAGGTTACAGTAATGCTTGGGCAAGCTTCAGAGTTAATTTCTTCCTGGATGAAGTCATGGTACTCCTCCTCACATGCTAATGCTGTTTGTCCAGCAGCCCAAAACTGCAGAAGTGAGGCAATATTGGGTGAGGAACAACCGGGTAGCGGGAAGCTGAAAAGCTCATGAAGTGTGGCTCAAACACTGTGAGCACGAGTACTTGCACTGCCACTTGTTGAACGAATGCTAGTGGATGAGGGTGTGGATGATGTGGCAGCCTGAGAGGGAACAGGTGCTGTTGTGGATTGAGTTGATGTTACGATACACAATTTTTGGACCTTTAATTTTCATTCTCCTCTTTAACTTTATACTGTAGTTTTTGCACACTGTTACGATAACACAATTTTCGGACCTTTCCTTCTTTTTTATTCTCCGCTTTAACTGTAACAACCAAGAGTTAGTTACTCTGGCGCACACAGGAACACACTATAAAGAGAATGAAGAGGGAGTGGTTACCCCTTAGGATTACTACAGGGTTATTTGTACATGTGTACTATACAGTTGATAGAGACAGTGGCTGATGATGTCATGGGGCCTAGCCCGCATGGCCAGCTCCACTGTGTGAGAGAGTTGTGTCCAAAACAACAAGAAAGGCAATGTGGTGTGAGAAAGGGGAAGTGCTGCGTGGCACCATGTGTGAAAGCTATAGTACAAGGTTAAAGCGGAGAATAAAAGTAAAGGGAAAGTCCAAAAATTGTGTTATCGTAACATTAACCTTGTACACTTTAGCTTTCACACATGGTGCCCCACGGCACTTCCCCTTTTGTTCAAACTCCTCTTTCTCGCACCGCATTGCCTTCTTCTTATTTTAGATACAACTCTCTCACACAGTGGAGCTGGTCATGCAGGCTAGGCCCCATGACATCATCAGCCACTAACTTTATCAACTGTACAATACATAAGTACAAACACTCTGTATTAGTATATATACCCCAATAGATCCAGGAGACTCCTCAGCGAGTCCTCCTGTTGTTAACCAACTAACTCTCTGCAGCCTAAGGGGCAACCACTCCCCATTCACTACCTTTATAGTGTGTTCCTGTGTGCGCCAGAGTAATTAACTCTTGGTTGTTACAATAGGACTCGCTCTTCTACTCTCTCGCACGTTGTGCAAAAAGTCCCACTGGGCACCCGGACTCCAGGGTGAAGGAGATTTGGTTATTGTTTAGGAATATCCCGCATAGCAGATAGGTGCGCTCTTTGCGACGGCCTTGTAGTGCTTTGGGAGAAGAAACAAAACCTTCAATACACGGCCCCAGCGTTAAGGGGAGTACTTAGCTCAGCAGTCGGTGTGGAACCACTATTGATTAGAATTTACATATAAAACTTCACTTTCTCTTTCCTCTGACCAGGCCAGGCACTTGCCTCCGCCAGTCTGGAGAAGGGTTGACAGCTTAACAAGCGAACCACCCCCTGACAACCGTTCGGACCAGGGTTTATTACGAATACTTTTATATAATTTTCAAATACTATAGTGTGGGTAGTCAGAGATTGAGATCCGATACTCAGCTGGGAAGAGGTTGATCCGCAGATAGCAAGCAGGGACCCCCAGTTACCTTTTTTTTTACATTACCTTACAAAGAGAACAAGTCAACATGTCGTTGCAACCAGATATCAATGCCCTGCTGCACAACATGCGTGCGCAGATTCAGGCATTAACGAGCCAACTCGCCGAGCTGCAGGCAAATCCCCCTGCAGCAACCCCCTCGGTTGAGAAGAAATTCAATAAGAAAGTCGAAGTCGTCGCTGACCCTGGCACCTTCGAGGGAGACAGAGCGTGATTTGCCGAATGGTGGATCAAACTCCAAATATGGGTTAAGGCAAATTGGGATGCATTTGCCGACAATTTTCAGGTAGCCACTGCAGTGCTATCTCGACTAAAGGGACCTGTGGCGGGTTGATACGCCCAAGTTAGATTGCAGGAGTGCTACACCACGGGAGTGTGGCCCACCTGGGATGATCTCAAAGTAGAGATTGAAAAATATTTCAAGCCGCAAGCTGAGCACGACTGGGCGCGTCAGCAGATCCGTTCCTTCAAACAAGGCAACATGAGGACAGATGATTTTGTAACCCGGTTCCTGGCCCTCTCCATCCAAGGGGGCCTTGGTAATGAACATGCAGTGGAGCTGCTGGAACGCAATGTGAACCCTCACATTGCAGAACAGCTTTATCTGCAGGATATGAGAAATGAGAATCTCTCTCAAGCAGCAGAGGAGGTTTGGAAAATAGGTAGGGCCATAGAGCTCTACAAAATGCACCAAGGTGGCGAGACCACCAAAAACAACCAATCCCAGAGGTGCCCTGGGTCATCAAACCATCAAAATCATTCTCACAGGTTCAAGCTGTCAGGCTGCAACCAGGGCAGGGAGCCCCCATGGATATCGGTGTGGTCCAAGGAGGACAGATGCGCAGATTCAAGGGGAACTGCTACAATTGCGGCCAAGAAGGACACATGTCCCGCAATTGCAGAAACGGGGCGCAGGCCGCCCAATAAAAAAATAATCAAGGGCGCCAGGCGCGCCAATCAGAAACTGAAAAACCGGACAATCAGCTCAATACTCTGGCCGGTCGTTCGTACGAGGAAATCCGAGTTTTCTTCTATGACCAACAGGTCAATGAAATGAAGGCTCAGGGAAAAGAGTTTGGAGCTTAGGTCACTTGGGTGCCTTTGCTCCATGAAACAATGAAGTAAACCACAACAAAGTGGCCCCTGCTCTGGGGTGTTGCACGAGCAATAAAGGAAAGACGGGGATGGCTCCCCAATTTGTAAATAGATTTCAAAATTTATCAGAAATATGTACTTGTATGAAGCAATGTAACTGTAATATTTATGATACTACCGCTGCACCAGCGTCTTCTTTAGAGCGTGGCCCCGGCGAGACAAACACTAGGGTGCTTGATTCTGGTAAAAATAAAATAGAAAAACATGTAACTTGCGATACCCCTTCTTCTTTGTTGGAGCCACCCTTTCCCAAAATCCCAAGGCGTGTGTTGATGCGCACATATTTATTCCAAAAAGAGATCTGTTTAGACATTGGTGTGGAAAACCTTGCCCGGGGCATAGTACACCCAACCAGCGCACTGCTTGATTCAGGCGCTAACAGAATCTTCATAGATCAGGTCTGGGCGGAGCAAATTGGACTCCCCCTTGTAAAATGAGATGTATCTATTCCCGTCTATAACGTTGACGGTACGCTTAACACGGGTGGCTGCATCACGCACAAATGTTCTTTTGTTGTCGAATACCAAGGACACAGAGAACGAGTCACCGCCAAAGCTACCCAACTAGGGAAGATTAATTTAATCTTGGGCTGGACCTGGCTATTTAAACACAATCCTGAGATCAACTGGCAGACAGGGGTTGTCACATTGTCATGTTGCCCTCAGGAGTGTGTAAACTTGGGTAAACCGAATCATGTCCGTCACAATGAGCGTCTTGAAAAGATAAACGCTGGTCACGTTTATGAGCTCAGATCTTTAGAAAAGATTGACGAGGACGATGATGAGGTAAAACCCGAGGAAGAGATTAAGAGGCTGGTACCTCCCGAGTACCATGACTTCTGGAAAGTCTTTTCTAAACATAA
Organism: Serpula lacrymans var. lacrymans S7.9; assembly: GCF_000218685.1. Lineage (NCBI taxonomy): Eukaryota > Fungi > Basidiomycota > Agaricomycetes > Boletales > Serpulaceae > Serpula > Serpula lacrymans. Next base: position 1,007,352 of record NW_006763294.1, on the reverse strand, counting down.
GTCAGAGCGCTTCCCAGAGGCTAAGCCTTGGGACCATGCAATAGATTTGAAGGACACTTTCAAACCGAGAAAAGGACACATGATTCCCCTCTCTGCTCCAGAAAGAGATGAGGTCTCAAGTTTCATAGACGAGCAGCTTAGGAAGGGTTACATCAGATCTTCCAAAAGCCCTATGACGTCCCCGGTGTTCTTCATTCCTAAAAAGGATGGTAAGAAGTGTATGATTATAGACTATTGTTATGTGAATCAGCACACGGTTAAAAATGCATATCCGCTACCTTTGATCAGTCAGCTAGTAGACAAATTGGCTGATGCCAAGATCTTGACAAAGATGGATCTCAGATGGGGGTACAATAATGTACGAATCAAAGAAACTGATGCTTGGAAGGCCGTGTTCACGTGCCACCGAGGATCCTTTGAACCCCTCGTTATGTTCTTTGGGTTGACCAATTCACCGGCAACCTTCCAGAGCATGATGAATGAGATCTTTGCGGATATGGAGAACTGTGTTGTCATTTACATTGACGATTTGTTAATATTTACGAAGTCGGACAATAAGGCTGAGCATGACAGGATCGTGCAAGAAGTCCTTCAACGCTTACAGGAACGGGACCTATTCATCAAACCCGAAAAGTGTAATTTTAAGGTGAAGGAAGTAAACTTCCTCGGTATGATCATAGGCCAGAACGGTATCAGGATGGATCCTGAGAAAGTTCAAGCTATATTGGACTGGCCAGAACCTACTCGCGTCAAAGGAGTTAGGGCCTTCCTTGGCTTAGGCAATTTCTACCGAAGGTTTATCAAAAACTTCGCAAAAATCACAAGACCATTGAACGATCTCACTAAAAAGGACATTGTTTGGCACTGGGGTGCTAAGGAACAAGAAGCTTTTGATAAGCTTAAACAGGTGTTTACAATGGCGCCCATATTTCAATTCAATGCCCTGACGATCTTTGGAGGCCTTGTGCCTATTTATCGCATAGTTTGTCGCCTACAGAGCGCAACTATCAAATATATGATAAGGAGATGCTGGCCATCATTAGAGCTCTAGAGCACTGGCAGCACTACTTAGAAGGTGCTAGGCACCAATTTGAAATTTGGACTGATCATAAGAATCTGGAGTATTTTATGACGGCCCGAGACTTGAACCGAAGACAGGCCCGCTACGCGGTATACTTGTCAAGGTTTAATTATAAATTAATTCATAAGCCTGGAAGCTCTATGGGAAAAGCGGACACTTTGTCCAGAAGAGAGGATCATGCCAACGGCATCGAAGATGACAACAAAGGTGTTACCCTGATAGACCAATCAAGGGTTGCCGATGTTAGAATTGGGCAGGATTCCGATCTTCTAGAAGTCTTCAAGAAAGACATTTCCTCAGAAGAGAAGGCACGCCTTGACGGCAATGAAAACTATTTATGGGAAGACGGGCTCTTCCATTTTAAAAACAAAATCTGTGTGCCTGAGTCCACAAGGATCAAGGCAATAGATAGACATTATGACACTCCAGTGGCTGGGCACCCTGGGTGGCAACGAACAATGGAGTTGATCTCCAGAAACTACATGTGGCCTGGCATGGTCAAAGACGTACAGGAATACGTAAAATCCTGTCTGAGATGTGCCATGGCTAAGAATTCTCACCAACCGCCAGCTGGTAAACTTATGCCGAATCCGATACCAGCTGGTCCCTGGCAAGATATATTGGTTGATTTCACAACGGATCTGCCCGAGTCAAATGGGTATGATTCAGTAATGGTGGTAGCAGATCGCTTCTCCAAAGAAGTGGTATTCATACCCACCAACAAAACTATTACTGCCGCTGGTACGGCAGATTTATTTAAAGATTTTGTATGGTCTATCCATGGGTTACCAGAAACGGTTATCTCCGATAGAGGACTTCAATTTGCTAGCGAATTTACGAAAGAATTATGCCGGATGCTGGGCATCAAACCTAAATTATCAACGGTGTTCCATCCGCAGACTGATGGACAAACGGAGAGACTCAACCAGGAGTTGAAACAATATCTCCAGATATTTATTAATGACAGGCAGACGGATTGGGCCAAGTGGCTAAAGATAGCCCAGTTCTCATACAATATTAAACAGTCATCGGCTACAGGAAAGGCACTGTTCGAGGTTACTAGATCGTACCTCCCCAGAATGGGTGTAGAACCTGGTAAAAGCAAGAACAAGGCTGCTGGGAACATGGCCAAAGACATGAAGTCTGTCTTAGACGAAACGCACAAGGCGCTATTCAAAACTGCAGAGTAGATGAAAGACAGGGCAGAGCGTAGACGCTCTAAGGCCCCTGACTACAAGATCAATGACCTGGTCTGGTTAGATACCGACCATTTAAAGTTAATAGATTGGCAGTCTAGAAAACTGACCGAAAAATGGATTGGCCCTTACCGGATTAAGGAATTCAAACCCAACGCAGTGGAGCTGGAAATCCCAAAATGAATGAGGGTAGTACCCACGGTCAACATTAGCCGTGTAAAACCCTACAAAGGGCCGCTGCCGGGACAGCGTGTAGACCGGCCCGGACTGGTTGTAGTCACCCAGGAAGGTGAAGAAGAGTTCGAAGTCGAACGGGTGGTGGATGCACGCTTGAAGCGTGGCAAATTAGAGTTCCTAGTCCTATGGAAGGGCTATGGAGACAAGGACAGAATGTGGGAACCAGAAGCCCATCTGGACAATTCCTGCAACGCTGTTCGCAAATTCTATGCTAAGAATCCCTCAGCTCCTAGGAAGCTTAGAGGCATAGATTCAAATCTTTTTGATTCTCTTTTTCAACCTATGCCCGAAAATTTAACTACTACCTCCGGTATTTGGTCTCGCCTGGAAGTCGAGCCTTAGAAGGGGAGTAGTGTTACGATAACACAATTTTCGGACCTTTCTTTCTTTTTCATTCTCCGCTTTAACCTTGTACACTTTAGCTTTCACACATGGTGCCACACGGCACTTCCCCTTTTGTTCAAACTCCTCTTTCTCGCACCGCATTGCCTTCTTCTTATTTTAGATACAACTCTCTCACACAGTGGAGCTGGTCATGCAGGCTAGGCCCCGTGACATCATCAGCCACTAACTTTATCAACTGTACAATACATAAGTACAAACACTCTGTATTAGTATATATACCCCAATAGATCCAGGAGACTCCTCAGCGAGTCCTCCTGTTGTTAACCAACAAACTCTCTGCAGCCTAAGGGGTAACCACTCCCCATTCACTACCTTTATAGTGTGTTCCTGTGTGCGCCAGAGTAACTAACTCTTGGTTGTTACACACACAGTGCCACGCGGCACTTTCCATTTTGTTCAAACTCCACCTTCTCGCGGTATGCTGCCTTTATTCTTATTTTAGCTACAAGTCTCTCACGCAGTGGAGCTGGTCACACGGGCTGCGCCCTCTGACATCATCAGCCACTGCTTTTATTAACTGTACAGTACATAAGTACAAACACTCTGTATTAGTATATATACCTCAGTAGATCCAGGAGACTCCTCAGCGAGTCCTCCTGTTGTATCCTCACAACTAACTTGTTGAAGCCTAAAGGGTAACCACTCCCTCATCATCCTCTCTATAGCTTGTCTGAAGTTGTGCGCCGGAGTAACAAACTCTTGGTTGTAACAGTTGAGCAGCAAGGCTCACCAATATCGTTGTCAGCTGCAGTTGCCTCGCTAATAAGATTATTGGAAACAGTTGTGAACAGATGATTGTCAGCTGTAGTGAACAGCTCGTGGGATGATTCCTTGTGCATATTGTTGTTTTGATCCCTTTAGTCTTATCTTTAAAAAACATGAATTTTCCACAGTGAAGACTTGTTGACCATCAGGCTGAGACTCAATTCAAAGAGGGACAAGGCAAATATTCTAACAGCCCATTCTCTTATATGTTAACCACCTGAAGTACTACCTCCCTGTACTAGCCTACTAGAGCTAGCAGACTCTGATATGTACTTAGCTAACTACTCCACAAAATCAACAAACCGTGTCTAGGTCACATGTTGACCCCATTGACATGGTCTGACCCTGTCTGACCCAAGGTCAATCAACTGACGCTGTCGGAAGGTCAAGGGGTCAATATTGACTCTTTACAACACTGGTGCTTGCAGCCTACCTTACTCTCAGCCATATTTCTGATTGACTGAGTTTACTTCCAACAGGAGAAAAAAGCTATTTTGACTATACAGTATGTTCTGAATCAGAAGACAAAACTGGTCATTTTTGGTATACATGATATTTTTTCAAGTTCTTTTGAGCTTGTAGCTTAGAGTAGCAGAGAAGCCAAGCCTATTTCACCACTGTAGCCACATTTTCAATCAGCCTATAGGCAACAGACTGACAAAAACAAAAACTTCAAAATATTATTGTGCTGGGCAAGCATACCACACTTTACCCTGATGGCTGTTGGGTCTTCTACCATATTGAATGATATGATGATTATGACTGGACTACATGTATGATGACTACATATGACTACACGTGACCTGCTGAGTGCGAGGTGGTCATTTGGCTGACGCACACTTTTCCGCTCCGTATGCTGCGACTCGTCAATCTCGGTCTGCGCTGGAGACAACCATCCCTCCAGCGTTCAGTCCTTTTCCATCCATCCTTACCGCCATCACACTCCAGCACTCACCTTTGTTCTCGTTTCCTGTCTACTTCTTCCTCCAACGCATCCAATGATACCACATCCACCCTAAAGAGCCCCCCATCAGACCGGGAAGACAACAATGCTGCCTATCATGGTCCTCTCACCAAAACATTCCGTCGTCTCAAAGTCTTTTCTCTCTCTTCTCTTGGTCTTTCTTTCACAATGGCGCCCTTCATATTCGGCATCGAATCTTCTCTCCCTACCACCGCTCGCATCGCCCTAGCCACCACCGCTTTATCCACAAGCGCCGTATCGACCGCTCTCGTCGCTTGGTGTGGCGGTCCATACGTGACAGATCTTCGCCGTCTTTCTCCAAGCGAGAACGACGGCATGGAAGGTCTTGAGATGACCACACTTACTATTCGCCTACACAAACTCGTCACCCGCGTCTACGACGTCAACTTCCTCGTCGAGACAAAACGGCCGTTCGCCAAGTGGGAGCTCGCGGAGCAGATCATTCTCCCCCCTTCCAAAGAGAATTCTAGCACACCCTCCAAGGTGGGCGTGCAGGGGCGAGAAGAGACGATAGCCGAGACGCTAAATACGAAAGGCGAGATCCTCGGTCGTTGGATTGTAAAGTGGGACGAAAACGGCACGGGAACATGTCGCGCTATGGGCAAGGTTGTTCGGTGTGTACTTTTAATTGATTCCGAGATGAATACCGTAGTTCTCATGGAATATCCAGATACTTCAACGTACACGAAGAACTTCTTGCATAGACTAGCCCCTCTTCTGGCCATTCGGATGCCAGGCTAGTCTCGTACTTGAGGTGCTTGAACATGGTCATATGTTCCCTTCACCATTGTTATCATTCTAGAAACCAGGAATCGACTCGTAATTCGCTTACTCTAGGTTATCTCCACTCACGACTATTCCCGCCAAGTAATCTGCACTTTTCGGGCTCCAAAACCTGGAATATATACATGTGATATATATTTGTACATTTAGATGTGCGTTCCACAGCAAATAGCAAAGAACAACGAGAGATTTGACAGTAAATGGCAAGTTCGAAAAATGCATACTAATGATTCCACCGGTTTCCAAGAACCTCTCCAGATGAGTTCACACCTCTATCCTTATCTACAACTTCGCTTGCAACTCTTTGAGACGCGCACCTTGCAACCGTTCGTCTGCCAAGATGTGTTAAGTGACGAGCGATTCTAGAACACGGTGAATCACGCACAATTGCTCTCATACAAGTTGTCACTTGGAACAGCCACAATATGCGTGTGGATATTTGATGCGTCGACCATCTCGGGTACGACTTCTTTCATGGAGCGTGCCCCCAAGAGTCGCATATTCATCTCGAATTCATCCTGCGGAACATGTCAGACAGGAAATGGATATCGTCCGGTAATCGCTATCGTCAGCGATCCCGCTAACCAAAGGAAGATTCATGACGTACATGCAAAATCTGTAGCGCTTTGTCCATTCCGTCGGCTCCATATGACGAATACGCATAAAGGAACGGGCGACCCACGCCAACTACGAAATTTCGAGAAGTGACGGAAAAGCGTTAGCTCTCTTCAGGCAGACCGGACTTTCCATCAGAAACGTACCCGCAGTCGCGCCAAGAGCAACGGCTTTGAGAACATCAGTCGCTCGCCGTACACCGCCGTCTACAAACAATTGGAATTTTTCATTGGGAAACGTAAGTCCTCTTTTTTCCTTCAGTTTCGTTACCACTTCCACAAGAATTTCTATTCCGGAACGAGCAAAGTCAAGCTGACGTCCGCCGTGGTTAGAAAGAACAACACCGGCCATGTTGTTATCATATGCTTCGAGAGCATCCTAGCAGGGTCATCTTAATCAGCACATGGCATCGCAGACAGATGGGAAATACGGACTTCCCAGCATTGTACACCTTTAAGGATAAGAGGCACTGGATAACGGTAATCAAACTTCCGAACACGACACCCAGTCTTCAAAAATAACACGCACTCTTCGTGATACTCTTGAACCATTTCAGGTCTGCCCAGCTCAAGCTTGGATCAATGAAAGACTGAACAAACGGCCATTTTAACGCAGCTTCATCGTTAATATAACAGGTGAAACACGTACGCTGATAGCACGGGCGGCTCCTTGTGACCTATCAACCCCACTTTGCTGACCGGATTTACTGACTTCTGATGGGTCTTCTGCCTCGAATTTCTGACGCATGTCCTGGTAGAGTAAAGAAGGGAAGTATGACTTTGATTCGATTCTATTGCCGCTGGTAAATAGAAAGCCGTACCTTCTCCCGTCTACCAAGCTGTGGAGCATCAACAGTGATGAAGAGACCTTTGATGCCTCGCTCTTCTGCATGCTCTACAATGCGTTTGGTGATTGCTCTATCCTTGTTAACGTATCTGTAACCTCCATTAGGACCAGAATTATCACAAGGAGTGATTTATTAGCGCTCACAATTGCAGAAACTGGTTTTGCCCTGGCTGGGCTGCATCAACTATTTCGTCAAATGAACATGAAGCCAGAGTTGGAATCTGAATGCGAAATCAGTATATATGCGTATACGCCACAAGGAGAACAAGGTAAGGAACCATTTGAATAATTCCGTGTTTCGCGGCAGCTCTCGTCAAGTTGAGCTCTCCGTCGGGATGCCCGAGTTTACCGAGAGCAGTGGCAGTCTGTCGACTTTTTAGTCTTTACTATCTCCACGTTTGAGCATCGTGCTTACAATGTAAAGAGGCATGCTAGATTTTTGGCCCAGGATGGTAGTAGACCAATCGACTTGAGTTACATCCCGCAATATGCGAGGACGGAACCATATCCTTGGGTCTGTAAGTTAAGGAGAATGATAAAGTAGACTTGGAAGGTTACCTGTGAAATGCAGCATGGTTCTCTCGGTTTGTGATTTCGTCATCTGCGGCAGAGGAGTAGTACGCCCAAGCTTTCTCGTGCATGACATCCTTTGCAATCGCCTGGAGGTAATATGTTAATCTTAATTACACCTATATGTATGCCCTCAGCTGAGATAGACGTACCTCAAAGTCGTGCAAATTTAGAATCTCAGAGAGCGGTGGCCTAGAGTCGACACGCTTTTGACGAGCTATCTCTTCAGCCGTGATTATAATTTCTTCCTTCTCTACTGTATCTGGCTCTACAGCTCCCAAGCTACAATCAATGAGTTGAATTATCGTTATTATGCTGAGCTAAACGCGTAGTACATACTGCTTATCAGGGGTGAGGTTGGTCGTAATGGCGTCTGGAGGGTGAATAGGATCGTATGCAGCGCTGTCGTGGTTCTTCAGTTGAAAGTGAAGTGTAAAATGGCAGAATACATACGTGGCATCTTTTCCAGCATACTTAAGAATGATCCTGCTACCTCCTACATACGAACATAAGTATAAATTTTACCTGTCTAGCATGAATGATTGCCTACCAGGATGATCTTCAAGTTTGCAGTGAAGAATATGAGTAAATACCACCACCTCAAATTAGTAAATGGAAGCTTACCGTCTAGAAAATCAGTGACATCATAAACCTTTCCTGCAGATACAAACATCAATTAGCCCTCCCAACTCCATCACACAAAAAACTCTTCAAATGACAAAACAGCCACTCGTTCGTTGGAATTGGCCAAAACATACCGTGCACGATGATCCAACAACTTTCCCGGCTATTATGCAGGGCAACAGTCTGGCCTGATATAAGCTTCTCCGTGGTGGCCATGTTGCAAAGGCGTGTACAGAAACCCTGGCGCTCAAGGAAGGAAAGATGCTCGTCAGAGTTCGAAAAGCAAAGAATAACGGAGTAACGTACTCTGACCCACCGCACAGTGAGAACCGGAACGGAGTGCAGGAAATCGGCCCGTCACACACCGACGGAAGGCCGTGCTATGATTGGTTCGGCTTGTGATTGGCCTTTCATCGTAGCTTTTCCACAGCTGGAGCAACAAACACCAGTGACCAGACTGAAATCACTCCAACGCACAATTTGTAGAGACATAAAATTTACATAGGACGATTATATGATTGCAACAGGTAAAACAAGACGTAAATAAAATCTATCGCTGACAGGGATGCAGATGGAAACACTCATAGAACCCATTGTGGTCTCGCCTAGAGGACCTTGATTTCGTATACAGTGATGAAGAATGATGAACGAGAACGCGAAGACCAACTAACAGACCCACAGACCCACTCAACAAGCAACAAATAATCAGACAGTGGCGAAAGCCGAACCGCCTGCTCGTGCATCTAATTGGACAACCTCGTCCAGACCTAATAATATTAATTGATATTTGTAAGCATGGGGTTGGTCAAAACAAGTAGAACCAAACTGACCCATCACTTCGAAGAAGGCTCTAGGGTCCATACCCTGAGCCGAACTAAAGTCGGTCCCGGTCTTCTTCAGAGACCTCATAGCAGCTCGGATACCGTGGACAGCAGCCACGCAAGACACAAGCGAAAAGACTGTCAAGCTATCATTAGAGCTGTATTGTTAGCGAAGTAGACAAACTCACTAATAATCTTAGCACCCATTTCTTCGGCCTCCTGGCAGGTAAACGATGGCGTAAGGCCACCAGAGATAACGTTCACAAGGACAGGTTTGGGGTGGAGAGCTGCGACAGTCGTTTCAAGAAGCTCTTTCGTCTTGACGCCCTCAATGAAACAGACATCTGCACCAGCATCAGATGCAAGCTTGAGACGAGTAACGGCTTCTTCCATTCCCAGCACTTGTGCTGAATCTGTACGACCGATGATGACCTACAAGAAATGCTAGTTAGTCGCGAAGCCTTGCTTTGATTAGGCTGTTGCTTACGAAATCCGAGCCTCCAGGGATCGAATCACGAGCGATGACGGCAGCGCGAATACGAGTGAGGAACTCTTCACGCGACACGACTTGCTTGCCCATCAAGTGACCACAGCGCTTGGTCTGAACTTGATCCTCAATGTGAAGACCGGCAAGACCAGCCCGTGCGTATTGAGTAACAGTACGTGCCACCATAGCAGGTCCACCAAATCTGAAAAAGCATTTTAGTCCCCCCCACAATACTAGAAAGGGCAAGTAACCTACCCAGTATCAGCGTCAGCGATAACAGGCATGGTGGGTTGCAAACTGCACACCATTTGTGCACTCTAAAACTATAGATCAGACCACTTAACACAGAAAGAACGCAAAAGTGATTTACCTGCACAAAGTCGTTTAAGGTGGCTATGGCCAGATCGGGTTGACCGAGACGAGAAGCAGTAGTAGCAGCACCACTTTGGTACATGCATTCAAATCCTGCTTCGATGGCACAGCGGGCACTGATACCGTCACAGATACCAGGTGCAACCTAGGAGACGTATTAAGCTTAAGATCCGCCAATTTACTAATGGGGACAAAAAGTGTACTTACAACAATACCTGGGCGGGCGAGCATCTGGCGAAGTCGGGTGGCGGGGTTCCATGAAAGAGGGCCCTCAAGGAAGTTCTTGGGGTCTAGGCGAGCATTGTAGTAGACACTGGGGTCAAGAGGACCGTCATCAACAGTTGATGGGGTTACAGCAGGCACTTCATCTGCGCTGACTTCGATGACGGGGGCGCTGGTAGATTCCGTAGATTTGAAGAAGTCAAGTCCGGGTGCCATTGTAAATGCAAAAGTAGAGAAGATAAGAAAGTAAATGCTGAGGCCTAGGAGGGAAGATAAGAAAAATGGGCTGATGATTTGAAAAGTATGGGCAATTCTGTGGGCTTATAAACCATTGAAGTGGTGCCGGTAGTACTTTTTGTCTGTTTTGGCCAAAAATGTATCATGTATAATTCCGAATACACGACCTTCGTTACGTACTGAGCAAAAAGATGCCAAGACAGTACTCCGATTGAAGGGGACTGACTCGGACTGCTGGGTACCGGACAGAGCCCGCCGCGGGGACAGACGGAGGAAGAAGAGAATATGAAAACGGAAATTGATTCTCAATATATCTCCACGAGTATCGGGCCAAATCTATAATCAATAGCGTGGTGCGACACTGCAGTGACCCGCAACTTTGCAAAGAAATGTTACTAGTACTTACTAGTAGTCGTAGTGTGCTCCCACAGAAAGATGCGCTAAGATCGCAGGGTCACACTGGCAGGTAAAACAAAATTTTAACTCCAGTGCCGCGACGATATCGATACTACTAAAAGGCCAAGCCAGTACCATGGACCCAGGAGCTACCTATGATATGGCACAAAGAAAATGGACAAGAAAGATATCCTTGATGCGGCTGTCAAGAACGCAAGTTACCACTGCAATAATGAGAATGCTCCCAATGGGGAAATCTGCAATGTTGCCATGAGCTATATTATTATCTCGGTTCAATACGGCCCTAGTGCGGCATTATTGTAGATATCCAACAAGCGTTCCGAAGAAGCACCTTGTATGTAAGCCAAGACGTCGAGAAAAGATATGGACTTTCGAGGGAAGCGCGGGAGCGGTGCTTGGCGTATGGTATGGTACCTGTCACTGCTTTCTGGAACATGTGTATTTTTGTAGGAGTGCAGTTTTGAATGGTTGACGGTTTCACCCGATAACACTGGAGAAGAGGAGCCTAGTATGAAAATACACGTGGATATCGGTATCTGCAACAATGGTAAGCATGGGAGCATCATGGAGATAACATTGGATGAAACACTCTTTCCAAAATTGATAAGAGTGATTTGGAGCCAGAGTGAATAAGCTATGTTTGCTTGTATGTATTTGGCTTTTTACCAATTAGGCAGATGGAGTCGATCACTTCTAACTCCCCGAAGCCTGGAGTTCACTTAAACAGCCACTCGAACATATCTACATTGCGTTCTGGCCATTTATTCGACAACACGCGCATTCTTACCTTGTACCTTGACGTGTAACAATGTTGTCGTGTGTGTGTTCTTCAGTTGCTTGCAAATCTGGTCTAAAATTTCCCCATCTAAACGCTTATCGTCTTTTAATTAGACGGGAATACTTATCGACCGTGTACACAGGTGGGATAGCTAATGGAGTATTGTGGACCACATGCAAAGCAGGTTATTCTGAAACTGTTTATAGACGATCTTCCATCACTGATTTTCAAAGGATGTTCGGAGTTAGAGGGGCGCTTCAGAGTGTGCAACGGATACACTGGAACTCCATCTTACAGTCAGCAATCCGGTTTTCTTTCTAAGATCAGAATGCGATGCTCATTACACTTTCCCAGGTCATCCCTGCTCCACTGTGCTCGGAGCTTGTTTATGGAGCACAAAAACAAATTGTTTGCAAGTATTGCATTTGCTTTAGAATGGTCAATCAGCTCCAAATCGCGAGAAAGTCTTTTCAAGTCATCAGGATAGCGTGAGAGACATTCGTCGTACTTTCACCCAAAATCCGTTCTGCAATGGTAACCGCAGCCTCGGAGCATTACTCTGAGCTCCCGGTCTAAGTCCGAAGGGACTCCATGATGCGTTCTCCAATCCTTTACAGGCTCTCCTTCGTGGTTGGCATGTACGACACGGAATGAATATACATCCTTACCGGGTCTGAACATGCGTTCGGCTTCCGTTGATTCCGCTTGGCGCCTTTCAAAAGTGCGCATCTCCTTGAACTTTCACCGTACCCATCCTCTCTCGTCCTGAGCTCACTTCGCCCACGACACTAAAAATGTCTCTCATCTCCACAAAAGCCGTCGCAGAACATGCCAGCGCGTCGAGTTGTTGGATTATCGTCCACGGTAAGACTACCTCGAGAGCTACCTTTTAGTTTCTCAGAAATTTACTCGCACGTCCTTACAGGCAAGGTTTACGACGTAACAGAGTTCCTGCCGGGTAAGCTCTGCATCACCTGCCTCAGTCCGCTATATGCTGACTCTTTCAATGTTACATAGAGCACCCAGGTGGTAGCAAAATCATCCTCAAGTACGCCGGAAAGGACGCTACGTAAGTTTGACGTTGTTTCGCGTTTTCTCTGTAAAGTTTTTCTGACCCACTTACCTGAACTTAGTGAGGCTTATGACCCCATCCACCCTCCTGATGCCATCACGACACATCTTCCAAAGGAGAAACAGTGGGTTAAATGGTACCATGCTCAATCAATTACCTTAATTAATCGCCCGTTAGTCTCGGCGCTGTGGATCCTAATACTGTGGTGAAGGTTGTTAAAGAATTGACCGATGAAGACAGGAAACACGAAGCACTCATGGCTGCCCGTCCTTCGATTGATGAGATCATCAATCTTCACGACTTCGAGGTTACTTTGGTTGTAAATATGTCACCAAACAAAATAAGCTTATTTCTGTTGTTCTAGGCTGTCGCGAAAGCTATCCTCCCTGCCAAGGCTTGGGCATACTACTCCTCGGCATCTGATGATGAAATCACTATCCGTGAAAATCGTGCTGCTTATCAACGGTAATACTCCTTCATTTAGTCCCGCAGCTAATTACTAAGATATTTCGGGTGTAGTATATGGTTCCGTCCCCGTATTCTTCGGGACGTGTCTACAGTTGATTGGTCAACGACGATTCTTGGACAAAGGTCCACGCTTCCTGTCTACATCGTACGTCCCAATGGCATCCAAAGCCCCTAAAAGTCTGCTTAACAGTCACTTTAGTCCGCCACTGCCCTCGGCAAACTTGGACACCCTGACGGCGAGCTCAACTTGACGAGAGCTGCTGGTAAACATGGTGTCATCCAGATGGTGAGTAAGGACATGTTCGTATAGTTGATACATACTCTCATCTTTTCCTTTTATCATCAAGATACCTACGCTTGCTTCCTGCTCGTTTGATGAGATCGTTGATGCTGCTGTTCCCGGACAAGTCCAATTCCTTCAACTGTACGTATCTCTCATGTCTGCGTGCATTACAATATCCTTACCCTCTGGTACAGATACGTCAACCGTGACCGAGAGATTACCAAGAAATACGTCCAGCACGCCGAGAAACGTGGGGTGAAGGGTCTGTTCATCACTGTTGATGCTCCTCAGCTCGGTCGTCGGGAGAAGGACATGCGCATGAAATTCGTCGACGAGTCTGGTGTTGCCAAGGTGCAAGAAGGTCAGGACGGCGTCAAGAAAAACGAAGGTGTCGCTCGTGCCATCAGCGTGAGTTTTAGCCATTGTTTTTACCAGTTTAACATCAATTAAGTCGACTCGCAGTCTTTCATCGACCCCAGTTTGTCATGGAAGGATATTCCCTGGTTCAAGAGCATTACCAACAGTGAGTCTCAACTCATTAACACCTCCCTTCGTTAAGGGTCTAAACAGTCGTTATTAGTGCCTATCGTTCTCAAGGGTGTTGCTACCCCTGAGGACGCTCTCTTGGCTTATGACTACGGCGTACAGGGCATTGTCCTCTCTAACCACGGTGGTCGTCAGCTCGACACAGCTCGTTCAGGAATTGAGAACTTGATTGAAGTCGTTGAGGCACTCAAGACTCGTGGTCCTTGGCCCAACCCCAAATTCGAGGTGTTCGTTGATGGTGGTATTCGTCGTGCAAGCGATGTCCTCAAAGCTATTGCGTTGGGTGCCAAGGCTGTTGGTGTTGGACGTGCTTTCATGTACTCTTTCTGTGCCTATGGCCAGGAGGGTGTGGAGAAGGCCTTCCAGATCTTCCGCGTAAGTGTTCAGGTTTTGTAAATTGACTTTGGTCTAACATCATCCGCAGGATGAGCTTGAGATGAACATGCGTCTCATTGGTGCACGCTCCATCGATGAACTCGTCCCACAAATGGTTGATGCTAGCGCTATCCACTCGCACGTCGGTCTGACACCAGCTGATAACCTCTACAACACTACGTGTACGTATCCCACCCATTCGGGCGTATGTATATTTTTGCTAATATAAGAGCTTTCTAGATCAACCGCTAAGTGTAGCACAATTCAAAACGAAGTTGTAATCTCGCTGTGCGGGAGTTCGTTTGTTTTGCATTTTTCGATAGACTTCTGGTCGAGGTACAGTCCAGTAGTAGGGCGTAATAACTATCTGCATTTCCCACGTATTCGCATCCTCACATTATGTATAATAGCGTACTTCATGTTCTATTCCCCGAAGCATCACTTTCTTCACCATCATCAATGGTGAACAATAATCTTCAGCCGCGTCATACAAGGACGAATTACGCATGAGCCATTTGCTGTCGGGATTGTTGAAGTCATCCACGCCTCTCGTAAACACTTTAAGCTGCGACTAGGGGTGTCAAATACATATCTGATCCTGCTATTTCTATTTCTACGTCAAAGATCAGGGAGTCGTGTCCAAAGTCGGTCAAGTGAGGGAGCCGTGCGTTGGTATCCCCTCTTCCACTCGTCTTCAAGCCGATTCCATTCGGTATCCAGCTTCCCGTAGTTTGCATTTGTGTATAGAAAGTTAAGAGATGAACAATGCATAAAAGGAAACATCTAGATTCGAATACATTTAATTTTTTAGTACAAGCATATACAACAATCAATAAATAAGGGCCTTGAAACATCAGCATACTTTAGGCGTTAGCTTCTCCGAATGTAGTTGTGACGCTTTGACATTCTTGGGTATTGCATACCTACCATTTTCGAGATACAGGTTGTAGTCCAATTCGTCGCCAGGGTTCATGCGATGGTAGCCTATTGACATCCACAAAGCCTCCATTTTTACCATGCGATGTGTGACGTATTGGAGTGGGTAAATCATACCCATACATCCTTCTAGCAAGGCGCCTCATCGAGAGTCTATTCCAGAGAAAGGTGGAGAGTGATCTGTAATGGCTGACGTGTCCGTCGCGATCGGAAGTCAACATGAATGACGTCAAGCAAGGTAGCGCTGTTTTCTATTACTGGGAAGGCGCTGTGGTCAAGAAGAAGACAGAGGGTCGCACGACTCCAGGCCAGCAGCGTGCTGGAATAATAAGTGTAATCCTTCCAGGTCATGTGGGTTGACCAGTGTCAACTCTGTAAGGTTTAGGAAAATCCGGAAAGGAGTTTCCCGCGAGAAAGCTACCAACTAAGTGGAGCTTGCGCAGTGCCGTACCGGAGAACTTTTCGCTGACGATGGCTAAATCTCCATCTTTATCCTCGCTTCTCTCCTTGGTGATCTTGTCTATCCCAGTGAACAATATACTGTTTAAATCTGCGTATCGGTCGATCAGGATAACCTCGGAGAACCTGTGGAAATCAAATTTATCAGTCTCATCATGGGAGCAGCTAAATCAATGGGTCATACAGAAGCCGATGCTCCGGACTCGAGGACACAAGTGCGCAACTACCATAGGAAAATCGGACGGGAAACTGTTAGTATCGTAGGATCCGTGCTAGTGAAGAGATAGGAGATGAGGGAGACGTTCAAAGGCCTTATGTAGGTTATCTACTGGGGGACATTAGTGATTGATATCAAATGCGTTTGAAATACACGAACATCTTTGACAGGGAATGCGATACGGCGATGAATGCGCGTGTACGACGATGTGTTTCACCAAACTCGCAAACGAAGGGTAGAAGCATATGCGCTGCAATATTTCCAAGCGTCGAAATGACATCGTTGTCCCTAAGTCGAAACTCCCGGGAAGATGTGATTGGCAGGGATTGTTTTCGAAGTCTTCAATCCATTCCCCAAAGTACAGTCGCACCGTTGAAAAGAGGCGCCTGAGTGCCACACCACGCCAATTTGGGCAGACGAATAAACACATCCTTAGACTACGGCGAGGGAGATACCCTAGTATGTGATCCTGTGTCTCTGTTGGCAGAGAAGCCACCGTAATTCGACTGTCTTGAAGCATCCTGTTATAGTTGCAGCGTAGTAGGTGTTGGTGGTCCCGAAACCACATGGAAGTCGCGTGGAAGGCTGGAAGCATAGTTTTCAGTGTTAGTTTCGCTAGCGTGTTTTTGTGATAATATGGGTGTGGAAGGTGCCTGCGACACCCGACCCGCAGGAAAAGTACATGTGGTTAATATATAACGGGGGTCCTATGGGAGCACGCAGATCTATGCGAGACTGGTATGTGTGGGTTAATCTATTTGTGATGTGGCTTATCAGAGGGAAATTGCAGTTGTATGTACAATCAGTGGTACAATCAATATATAACCAAAAAGAAGCTTGGCACACCAATTGGGTTACATCTCTTAGCTTTCACGAAAATGTTGTGGTATGGGCGCATCTTCAAGTTCATGAAATGATCCGGCATCGAAGTTAAACTCGGAGGAAAAGGATGGGAAAATTGGGACTGATCATTATACGGCCTAAGAGTCACCAACACTGCATCCACTGTCTGATTGCCAGAGAACGGGCCTGGAGTCGGCCGGGAGTTGAGGCAAATCGGGACAATAAACTGTGACAGATGCAAAGGCTAATACGGGGGAAAGAAAAGGTACAGTACCACGGTGACTTAGTACTATAAGTGAGCTTACCAGGTAGAAAGGGTCCTCGTTTGAGTCAGTCAATGGAGGAAAAATCTGATACATGGGTACCCACAAACGAATTTGCACTTACTAATGAACATAAAAATAAATAAAATCTGTCTATGTGGGAGTGAATGAAATAGTGACACCATACCTGCTCCGGAACGGTAATGGCAGCTATAGCGCATTGAGAGAAATAGCGTATTTCAAGGCTTACATATATGTATATAACAATGACTTTGATAAATGCAAATCGTAGCCATCAACTTGAAGTTTCCACATCTGAGAGAAATCGCAATCCGCGCATCTTTATCTTTATGCTCAAAACGTGAAGACAAGCGTGGAGGCGTTCAGTATTGAGGTGTCAAAGAAGCTATGAGATATACAACCAATATAGAATTGCCTTTAGTCTGTCTGGAATGCTGCAAGGTGTCTTCAGCAGCTCGACACATCGCTCATTCATCATTCCATTTCTTCGGAGGCCTTCTCTGCAGGTTTTAAACCCCATTTCCCCCAACTTAAGTTTGACGCTGCGTCTGAAGCATCGGGAAGCTTGATACCCCAAGTAATGCCATAGTGCTCCAATACAAGATTAAGTTCTTCAACCTCATCGAGCATTTCAAGGCTCGATATCCTGTCAAAAACGTATCGTGTTTGGGGCCCCAGAGATAGGCAAAGATGATCAAAATCAACTCACCGTTTTAGTTCCGAGTGGTTTGTATAATGCCTCCGTATTTCGCGCAACGAGAGTGCATGACATGTCGTGAAACCATGCTTCAGGAAACGGTGTGGAAGAGACGAAATTGTTGGATACGGCTCTGCTCCTGGTAGAACAACGTTTCGAGACTGTAAAAAAAACGAGTTCGAATTCCAACATATAGCGTAGTAGGGGCATCAGACATGGCCGGAAGAGATAGAAATTGACTTTACTTTGAGGTTATTCAACATAACCTGCCCAAAGGCATCTCGCAATCCGAACATCTCATACACAATACCCGCCAGTGGTGCGTGCCCACCAGCAACCGTTGAACTTGAACCTTGATGGAAGTAATCGACGAACCATTGTATAAGAGCAGAAGAAGCTTCTGGGGACATGTAAACCAGCACACACTCGAAGATCAATAATGTTGGCAGCGAATGGGAGAGTATTGGATTAGATGGGTTATCGGATAGAGGCTTAGCCAGGAAGGTTGCGAGGGATTCTGAGGGTGGCAGACGGAGATCCACCGGAAGAAGATGGTAATTTTTGGCATGAAGAGCGGTGCCACCATGGGCTTTGAAAGACAAAAATTCACGATCTTATGGAAATTTGTGAATTGAAAAACACTCACATATCTTGATTTGCTCTGGTGATCCTAGGATGGCACTCAGCTCTCTACTTTTGCGTAGCGCCATGGCTTTCTTGGTAGTCACATCAGGAAAATCAACCTCAATATATGCTGCCAGTTTATCTTTATGGGGTCCCGTCTGTCTAAGAGACATCAGAACACTGCATACCAAACCATGAAGTGGGAGAAAAAACCAAAACATACAGCTAGCCGCCAAAATCTACTATCGCTGCCAGCTCCCAAACTTACAAGCTGGCATTTCTTTCCATCTTGGCACGATATTTCAAGCCACTCATCGATGAGGTTATCTATTGCCTCTGACCGTACATACGTGCCTATATTGATTAAAGGTGGTCTGGGTGGCTGCAAATGCGCACGAGGAATGAGGTGTTTGATGAAAGGGTCCTGCATGTATCCCTTCTTCACTGCTGAAAGCCTTGCAAGAGCTGCGTCTGAATCAGTTAGGCGTATTGCAGCATCTGAGTCCTGGTTTCGGTAGCTGATATTTGGGTGCGGAGGAGGATACATTATGTATGTTTTCAGACTTGGTGGAAGAGAGAAACCAAGTCCCCAGCTCGCCCCAGTTTATTCGCGCCGCTTGAATTGAAGCGCCTATGTATGAATCGGGCGCTTGAGGCCTATATACATATACTTACCCGCAGCATGGAATGGCTTAATACATCGGTGAGAAATCATTTAGTACCCAAGTACCCTGATAGTCTTATCGTGTCGCCTTGTACTTATCCCAGCCTCATAATTTGATCGATACTCGTACTAGTTCTTTCAAGGTCACTAGGGTCACAGTACTCAGGCCGCTGTTTGAACATCATTCCTCAGGACTGGATCAAGCTGTGGCCTCAAGTGTTGAAATCCATGTGTGAGGAGTAAACCACACCATTGGGTGCGATATGGCGTTTTTTTCGCTATGGCCCGTGTCCTTGACTTTCATCTCTATCCTCTTACAGACATTCTAGTCATGGGCGCCGAGCCACCACGACCTATCGCTGCGCCAGCACCTAAGCCTTGCTGGAGAAGTGATAACCAGTTTGAGGGCCCCTGGATCTCTATCTAGCATTTCATGATCTGCGTAGCATTTGATGATGGTACACATAAGATTTTCTCGGGTATCCGTGTGGTTATATACTGTGCGGGCGGAGAAGGACTTCTCTCACTGGTAAGTACTGTGGTCCGTAATAGTAGATCGTACCCTTTCTTAATTACAATTCTTGTACTTTGCAGAAGTTGCAAGAGTGTCCTATCCCATTATTCGCCAAAGGTAGCCCTAGCACCTTGGTGCAAAAAGGACCTGACGATTTAGAAGCACACCAACGACCTAGCTCGGCCTCACCCCTTCCCCTGTATACTCTCCTGTTTGAAATTGTTGACAAGAGCGATGCTGACTTTGAGGAAGTAAGGCTGTCTTTACTCCCCGCCGACTTCGATATGGAGTCTCTTGAGGTGCCTATGCGGAAGATATACGATTACACTGAATTATCATGCGCTTCCCTCGTACTCCTCCTTTCCAGTACCCACACCTTTCGTCGGACTCCTAAACCTTACCTGCAATATGGCTCTCACGCCATTACTGTGGGCGTGGTCACTCACTCCGTTCGTATTCTTCCAGAAGACTTGACATGTCGACCATTCTCAACAATTCCTACGGAGATACTGTTAGAGATATTTTCGCATGTCGCAACCAAGAAGTATACCACGATCTGGCGAAAAGACCTCGTTTCTTCTGCGCTCGTTTGCCGTGCTTGGCGTCCAGCCTTATACTTCTTATTCGAAAGTCTTGGAGAGTTCGCCAGGGGAGAAAACCCACCAGACATTAAAGCTATGGCAGGGGCCATAAAACGTAACCCCGGATTTGGGAGAGCGGTAAGAGAGTTCAGCCCGAAGCACTTCTTTAATAGCTGCATAACGTCACTGCGTAATCCTCCATGGGCCTACGAAGATGTAGAAGCCGCCGTGACCATCTTGAAGGGTGCTACTCTACTTGGCAGAATTCAAATTTCGAGCACGGAGATGAGATTGAAAAACCAGTTCTTGAAAGCCATACGCACTTCTACCGCAATATGGGATGTTCAGATTGATCCGGATCTGCCCTTCTTTGGTTACAAGGACAGATACACTCTTAGTGCCGACGATGTCCTGCGATGTACTTGTCACTGGCCTCGTTTGAAGATATTGACTGTAATGAGCTTTCAGTCCTATGATGCTTCCAACCAAAAGTCAGCTATAGTATATGGTGAATTTTCGTGTTGATTGGACGCTGATTGGATTCCTATTTGTTATATTATCAGGTCGTATGATCGTAACTTATCTGCTCTCCAGCTGCCACCACCAACCTGTTGCATACGACAAATATCATTTTATAACGGAACTATTACGACCGCTCAACTCTCGCGCCTGACATTCTCTTCCTTAACCAGCGTAGAGAGTATATGCTTGAACAGAGTGAACGGTTTGACGAATAAAGGTTTAAAGCACTGGCTCAGTGATGTGGGCCCTAACCTCAGGCGCTTCATGTTGGAAAACTGTGGTATTTTCCGCGAAGCAAACGAAGAATATGCAATTGACGCTTGCATCGCCTCCATGGTAAATATAGAAACCATGAACTTAAAAGGCGACATTGCCTCAGAAAATGTCTTTTTACGGAAGACATCTCTACCGCACCCCAGGAAATATTCTTCGAGGGCCTTTGTCGCTGTCATCGATGCTCCAGCGATCAGCGCTCATCGTTTGGTCGGTGCTTTGAAAACTACTAGTTGGGAAAGCATACACATATATGGACCAAACCCTGAGTATGCAGAAGTGAAGGATGTCATCGAAAAGGCTGCGAGGCGGAGGAAGATCGACTTTTATTGGATGTCTGCGGACTTGAAATGAGTTAATAGGAATAACTCGAGGTACTAAATGTAACTCAAACATCTCCATGCACACAGTATAGTTAAAACCCAAATGTATTGTATATAATGATATATGCAGCTGAATGAAATTAGAAAGTTATCAATCCGGTAAGCAAATTCTAAGGTCTAGATCTAATAAGCACATAATTTTAGCAGGGTTGCCAGAAGTCAATTTATCACAGTCAAGTTGACATCATTTTGTCATCTTCATGAGCCTTTTCACGACCCGCCTCTATCATGGCATCTTGGCTACTCTTCCCCCCCACAACACGCCTTAACCTCTCCTCCATACCGTTTTCCGTTTCGTCATATTCTCCAGAATTTGCTTTGCCATTTATGTCAGGATTATTATAGTCAGGGTCCTCAGCATCCAAAGGGCCGTCCATATTGAAGTGGCGACTCAATCGACGAGCGCTCTGTCGATCATCGTGTGCAAGCCCAAAATCCGGGTCATCTTTTGTTTTCTGGAACTCAGAAGGGAGCATCACGGCACGATCAATGGCCACAGGTAGACCACGGTGACGGCCGCGAAGCATGACAATACATATGATAAGTTTGGATAGGGGACTGAGCGCACCCGAGAAGGAGTAGTTTTGCTAAGGAACTGTAAGTTGACGGTCGAAAATACTTAACACGACATACCGCTGGTTGACCTAGGCTGAGCCCTACAGTACCGTACGCGGAAACTAGTTCAAATACTGGTTTCGAGTTTAGCTACGTTTCATATATACCATAGGATCACATACTGATCGTGAATATGTTGAACCAGCTTTGCTGCTTCGAGTCATTCAAATTTCCGCGCTGCATAGGGTTTAGTCACATAAATCAAGCCGCATGATATATGAACAAGCATACGAACCTCGATGATACAAACCAAAAACAAAGCTAATGCCAACCACCACATATCTATATTGCAGTTGTCAGGACTACTCACACCACTATAAAAAGAGATGCCGGCATACCAAAAGCAAGCTGTTTTCTAGCGTGCATCGCAAGGTAACGACTCCACACCGTCATACGTGGCCCTTGGGCAGGAAAAGTCTGCTCCTCCTCTGACTCATCGTCATCTCTGTAGATACCAAGCGACTGCTCTTCGTAAACATTTGTGGAACGGACACTGAGAACAAATATTAGGCGGGTCCCGTAGTAAAAATTCCCAGGTGGAGCAAACAGTGGATTGGGACAAATGTGGGCAAACTAACTTACCTTAGGGCAATAGGATCTACGTTGACCGAACACATTCAACATTGCAGATAAAAGACAGGAGATAACACTTACAGACGCTGATGTACATCATGACCACGTACATGACTCTGTTCAAAATAGGTTAAACATATGTCCACAACCCAACACTCATTGTCAAGAGTTAATGAGAGAACATATCTCCACTTACTTTACTGCCGGAGAGAGCGCTGCAAGAGTCACAATACCAAATCCTGCGGCACGTACAGCGACTGCTTGCAGTAGTCCTGCAACAAACCGAGTGCCCAAAGGAATTGACTCTATCGCAGGATTGCCAATGTCAAGTACCATGAAGAAGAACC
Organism: Serpula lacrymans var. lacrymans S7.9; assembly: GCF_000218685.1. NCBI lineage: Eukaryota > Fungi > Basidiomycota > Agaricomycetes > Boletales > Serpulaceae > Serpula > Serpula lacrymans. The sequence goes on along the minus strand of NW_006763294.1, from coordinate 984,635 downwards.
AATCTGTAAGGCTACCGACATAGATTTAATCAGCGTTGTGAGGAGGAAAGGACAATACAAACTTAAGCATGAGTAGAACTGTGAGGAGAAACCAGGTTTGGTGAGATGGGAAAAGATAAATGAAACACCGTCGCGGATGGTCAAGGAGAAAGTGAAGTGTCTCTTTAGCACGAGATGTAGAAGGTACTAGTTTGCTGATTATCCAACTGGATGCAAATAGAGGGGGTAAAGTAAGTGTATGCACTTTTATAGAGGTATCTAGCCTTACATCAATAATCGAAAACTTAAGATTATTGATCTCATGAGTGTCTTGAGAAAACCGTATAGAATAACAACTTACAATATAGGCTGATTTGGTACTGACAGTTAGTTTATACGATTAAGCATAACTAGAAGTAGCACGTACAAAAGCAGTATTTCCGGCCAGTATACAAAATATCATGAAGAAAATCATGGGGTATGCAGTCTGGAAGGGCACCATCGACTGATCGACGAGAGATGTGCCTGTGTTAGTATAGGCAGATACTACTTGGAAAATAGAGAACCTTCAAAATGTAATGCATTAATGTTAGCGTGTGTACCGAAACATAAAGATGGTTAGAAAACACAAAATGGATCATAAGGAATGTGATGTTTGGAAATCATTAAAATAAAAGAACAAACCAGGCTTGTGATACTGGTTTGAATAGCTGAGGGGGAACGAAATCGCTTTTCCATTCGGAACGTGAGATGTAAGGTGCAATGACAATGAAAGAGATTAATTGTGATCCCAAATGATACTATACAGCAAACATTCAGTTGTAAGAGGGAGGTCGTTGACGATGCCGGCAAAGATATATGCAGAAAACAAACTTGGTAAGCAATAAACAGCGATTTTATTAGCCAACCGCTTACCCCGGCAACCAACCATAGCAACGCATTCAACGCACGGTATTCGACGCCACCCAGCTCCTCCAACTGTTCATTTGTCAAGAGATGGAATGCAGAATTACGTCCCACTATAGCATCAAAGGAAATATAAGCCACCGGCTTTGCATCCTCACCAATGGCTCCACTTATACTGCCTCCTGCATCAAGGCCTGAACCATGGACAGAGTATGTCCGCCCACCAGGTCCTAAAGATACCGTTCGTCCTAAACCTCCACCTGTCAGGGTCGTTGTCACGGGTATCGTCACGGTCCTATGTAATCGTTTTTCCACTCCCGGAAATAGCCACCTGAGAATCATGGCCAATATTTCGTGAGGCATCGGAAACCCGCCAAATCCGCTGTGTTTTTGCGGTAGTGGGGGATTTGGCGGTTCATACGGCTGGGTCGAAAAGGATTGCAGTTGAGATGCACGCCGTGACCGCGCGGAGCGATTAGTGTGGGTAGTGGGGTATCTTGCCACTGGAATCCTCGAATTCGGAGGTATAGAGGGCCGTCGTGGCGGGCGCGAACCATCGCGCTCGCGTTCTTCGATTCTATGCCCAGTGGAAAAATCAGAATCTGAACCTAAAGGTGTCTCCCTTCCTTGGCGGCCACGGCTGGATATAGTAGTAAGCGTCGCAGGATAGTGGCGGGCAACGTTGGGCGCAAATTCAACCGTGGCTGTACGCTGCATGCCAGTGGAACTAGCGCTCGGAGGCTGCTGCAGACCACGGGGTTCGGAAGCTGCATGAAGTGTACTTGATTTTGGGAAAGTGTTGATTGCTGTAACAGAGTTGTTTCATCATTGATGAGCGGATATGAGAGTACTCACATAGGACTGGCAATTCCTTTGCGAGTGTACCCGGATCTGAGAGATGTCGTACGTGTCTACGGCGCCATCCAAATACAGATCGGTGATTACAATACAACGAAACAATGAGGGTGCAACGTACGATGGCCGGATGTCAGGGTTCTCGACATCAACCCGAACATCAGTAATCTCCGGTTCCGGAGTTAATTCCCCAGCCACATGCTCGGGAAATCGCGCAACTTGGTCGGCAAATGCAAGCGTGCGTGGTGAAGCTGGTTGGCCATCAAAATGATTTTCTGCAGGACCATTTGGATTCATTCGTGTCGAAACGGCCGACATTCGCCTCATAGGGACCATTCGCCCCTCGCTAATCCATCCGCTAGGATTCACAAGTTTTGGAGGGGCATCCATACGACGGATCATATCAGGCCTTAGCTTCTTTGCGATACCTTCCTTTTGACGAGATTGTGAATTGTGATCGTCGTCACTTGCAGAGTCCTCGGGTACTGCACTGAGACCGGTGCGTTTGCGAAACAACGAGGAAAAACGACTGGACCGCTGGCCTTTGGCACCACTTGATAAGGCAGACTCGCGAGTGAGCCTCGCTTCCATCTTAATGGAAGCACGACGAGCGGCCTCGGCCTCAATGATATGGTCAAACTTTTTAGCAAAGTAGTATCTATAGACGCGGTGAGAAAGCGGGCACAAAAATAACGCTGTGTGGGTTACCTCCTGGTGTATACCATTACCCACGACACAGCGACCTGGGTGGCAATCTCACTACGCAAGATATACAATGAAAGAAAACCGACGCACTGGACTACCCAAACACATCTGAATGAATAAGATAGCTTGCTGCCATGGTGTCAGCGTGCTCAAGTTTATGGTCGCGAGACCACAAACTGTCATGGCGCTGATACAGTTAAAGAGAGCGTCGATGTATGCAATAGTATACCTTCCATTGCTAGCATAGAAGATCGCCGAGAACACCAAAGGTGTGAATGTGCTGCATACAGAGCAATTGTTAGTACAAATGTGGAGCGCATGAGACCTATCAGAGGGCGCACAAGAAAAGGATATGAATGCGGTAAAAGTTGAGGTTCTTCCTGATGCTTCTCCAAAAAGCTTGCCAGTGGCCTGGAGCTTGGAGCCATCGCGAACGATGCATTTACGTCTTGGAGAGCACTTTTACTGTCGTTCGTCGCCCTAAACGACGTCGAGAGGTCGTGTGCTATTATGGCGTGAGCGTGCCCGGGCAAGCTTGGTGATGGACGGTCTCAGGCAAGGACTGCAGAAGCCGTATCAGCGAACCCAATGATATTCCACCTTCCTTTTTCGATTAAAAAAGGGTAGCGATCACGTGACCGCCTCGCACATCATAATCGGACTTGCAAATCCTGTTATTGATAAACCGGGAATTGCCGTGCGAAGAAGCTAATGGCTGTGTGCCAAATGAGTTGTCTGCTGGAGTATATTGCTCACAATGTACCTAACGTACTGAATGAGAGCGGTAAAATAATGTGGAAAATGTGGGAGGGAGGCTCTGCAGCCGTGTGTACAGATATTAGTGCAGAACATGGATGGCGATCAATAATGATGAAAAAGAGAACGAAAGAATGCAAATAGCGAAAGAAAAGGACCAAACTGAAACGAAAACCAGAACGAAGCAATGCGAGATGCAAAAAAAAGTGACGATGCGCAGCGAAGGAACCGACGATAATCTACGATGACACCAACTTGAGCAGCTTGTCACTGTCCATTGACTTGCCTGCAATCCTCCCTAGTCTCTCCTCGTCTTTGTCCATGCCTGCTCCACGTAACATTATCGCCATGTATTCGAAAGCCTTGGGCGCATCAATGGCAATATCGTCCAAGAACTCAGCCATCGGTGTGAAACCGTCCTCGAAAGCACTCGCATCACACGCTCCCTTGTCCGATGCTTGCGCAAAGAACTCCCCTACCAATCGTGCATCTGCCTCCTTGCTCTCCAACGCTGATGCTACCAACTTGTCGACCAGTCTGAACCTATGCTCGGCTGGAAGATTCGTGAAGTAAACCTCAGCTTCTTCTAGATTCCTGACACCAAAGAACTCTTTAACATCCTCATTTATTTTCTTCTGTGCTTCGGCTTCTGTCATCGAGGGAACGTCCGCTGTAACACTCTCAACGGGCTCGTCTTCCGAAACTCCTTCGGTAACTGCAGGTGTCGACTCTTCAGTAGGCTTCGACCGCGGGAGCAGCTGCAATTTCTTTCTCTGAAGAGGCTGTTCTGGTAAACCAGTCTGATTGAAGTCCACGCTTGCCTTGCGACTTGGCGGTCGAGAAGACTTCACAGCCGCGGCTTCGGCAGCAAGCTCTGGGTTCTGGCTCAGCATAGAGAACATATTTGAACTAGAGTTTGTCCGTGATAACGCCTCGCGCTTCAAGCTCTGCTCTTTCTTGCCACCAACGAAAATACTGCTAGGTCCAAACGTCACAGGTGTTGCTTTCTGGATCTTTCCGAAGTTCGACAGATCACCAGCTTTGGGTGGGGGTCTTGGAGGACCAGATCCACCTGCAACTGCCCATCCATCAGGGCCCACTTGAGCATCACCTCCGCGCTCGCCACCTCTCCGTGACCCACCACGAGACATGCTCATTTGGCGCTGATACGACTCTTTCTCCTGAGCCGCCTTCTCTTTGGCAGCCTAATAGAAATTATTAATCAGGGGCGTCCACAAATATAACTTTGATAATGACTCACAGCTTCGTGAACTGCAGCGAGCGTCGTTGGTGCAGCCACAGCATTACGACTTATCCACTTACGCTCACGTAATTCGACGAGGTCCTACATGAATGCGTTACTCAGTAAGAATGTCATAAAATATAGAGAAAGTGACTGACCTGAAGCATGAATTGCATACGTGAACTGACATTATTGCCCTTACCGAGCTCTTTCATCCGAGTGAAGTAAACATCCATGTGTGCGCGTGCCTTGGGAGTGTCTAGAATTTGACCAACAGTAGTGAGAAGCTTGCACAAGCTCTCAATCTCTTCCTCCTCAGGGTTTTCGACGTTGCCAAGAAGCTTCTTAACACACTCGTGCATGATCCTCTCTGTCAACATTTGCAGCTTGAAGAGCTCTCCGATGAACTTGATGAGACCAAGACCTTGACGTTTCGCCTTCTGAGCAGCATAATATTCTTCAGAATATAACTCGCTCTCCTCACCGCCAGCACCGCTCTTGTCGTGAGCTGCCTTGGCAGCCTTGTCCTCGCTTGCTTTAGCGACAGCGGCTGCAGCAGTAGCCTCTTTAGCCACCCATCCACGCTCGAAATCCTCTTGACAGCGGTTGAGCAGATACTTCCTGAAGAGCTGACCACCAGCGATAGGCTTGCCATCCGCATTCTTGATTCCGTCGTCTTGTACCTTGGGGCTGATTTGCTCCATCATCTTTCTACAGAGACGAGCATACATCTCACTCCAAGTAGCCTCATCGGTGGCTTTCTCAAAGACGAGTCGAATGACTTGGATGAGCGTCCGCCCATCCTGTTCCTTCTCGCTCTTGTTGGCCCACGCGATAATCTGATCTGAGATAGACTCGAACTTCTCCATGGTCAGTTTGTTAAGAAGTGCTTTCACTTTACGGTCAACAACTTCAGGCGAGTCCACGTCAACTTGAGGCTTGCGTGATGTGCTTCCAGCAACCCAACGGTTGGCAGACAATTCCAAAGGCGCAACAGGTTCGAGGGGAAGGCCACTCAAGCCCGAACCAAGCATAGGCGTACCGTATCCCTGGCCCTGACCCTGGTGTCCTGGGACCTTGTTCGCATCATTTCTCTTCTCTCCTCGTTTACTGCGTGTGCGATTGCTACCAACAGGATGCCCGGGCCCACCTTGACTTGGCGATCGAGTCATGGGAGGACGGAACTGCAACCCAGCAGGCCCACTGCCAACAGAAGCCGAGCGAGCGCCCGAAGCCATTGCAAATCGCTCTTCACTGGTGAGCCTACTGCTAGGGGTGGCGAAGTTGCCCATTGAAGGGAACGAACCACCAGCTGTAGGTTTACCACCAAAGCCAATACCAAGGCCAACAGCGCTCTGGCGCATGGATCCACCAGGAGTCATAGCACCCGAAGCTTGTCGGTGACGTCCGGAACCGCCGCGAGCCATAGCGAATGAGGCTTGATCAAGAGGCTCGATACCAATTGCATCAAGAGGTGGAAGCATGTCTGGCTTCTCCCGACATAGAGACATGAACTGCAAGAGGAAATCGCGATCGTACCTTGAGAAGCAACGAAACATCAGCCAAAGCAATCAAGATGTAATGGATCGTATTTACCTGAATTTGCCATCCTTTGCACCAACATTGAGCTCCACCTTGGGACTTTTGATGCCATCTGGGTATTGGATCTGGCCGAGATCTTCGATTACGCGAGCAGTGGCGATTGCTGAAGGCAGGGGAGGAGGGATGTCTTTCTTCGAGCCAGTAAGATCAAGAGGACCAGGTCGGCGTCTGACATCAGTAGGTGGCGACATCGTAGAAGTATCTATCCGTAAAGCCTCCTTCTTAGACAGCTTAACCTCATTGTCACCATTCACAGGTGGTTCAGAAACCTCCTCTGCTATCTCACCGTCCTCGATTTCCACCGGGCTTTCCATGGGTTTAGCGGTTTCAACCACATCCTCAGCCTCTTGTTCCTCAAGTCGAGCTTGCTCTTGCTGAAGAGCTTCCTCCTTCTTGAGGCGCTCTGCCTCTTCCTCTGCCTCTTTCTTAACACGTTCCTCCTCAGCCTGCTTCTCGTCCGCGATGCGCTGTTTCTCCTTCTCTTCCTCTTCTTTTCGTATCCGCTCCTCTTCTTCCTTCTCTTTCCTCAGGCGTTCCTTCTCCTCATTTTCTAATCGTAGCCGCTCATCTTCTTCCTCTTTCTTCTTCCTTGCAATGTCCTCCTCCGCTTTCCGTCGCTCATCCTCCTCCTTCCTCTTCCGTTCCTCTTGTTCCCTCCTTAGCCTGTCCTCCGTGTCCTTCTTGAGACGTTCCTTCTCTTTCTGCTCATCTAGACGCTTCTTCTTAGACTCCTCACTCTCTATCCGAATAGAACGTCTATTAGCAGCTCCACCAGGTGAGCCAGGCGGCACAGGACTTTGCTTTTTCAGCGCTTCCAAATTTAGCTCCGTGCCATCCTGACTTTTGATGGTGACCTTCGACGTGCGTGTGCCAGGCACAAATGCGCTGGCATTCGTGTTCAAACTCCGCCCACCAGGTCCTGTTGCGGTTGATGGGGTAGGTGGAGGTGATGAAAGCCCGCTTATGCTGTTTGACGGTTGGTGTGAAGGCGTGGGATGTGGACTGTGAACAGGATTAGGTACAGCATGGCCCATGGTGGGTGTACCAGGAAGGGGTGGAGGTTGATTGCGAGGTGACATTGGCAAGCCGTTAGGAGGTCCAGGAGGAGGGTGAGGATGTTGAGGATGTTGTTGTATAGGGTGAGGTTGCATAGCGTATCCCCAGCCAGGATAAGGAGCGGTAGCGTATGGGTCTTGTTGCATGTACTACAAAAATATCTCAAATGTCAGATACTGGTAACAACATACAACCGCGGTGAATTGGACTAAATAACTAACATAATAATTCCACTGCATTGGCATTTGACCTTGAGGCAGACCCGACGGCTGACCTTGATGTGGATGAATAGCATGAGTAGCCAGTCTTGGACTCGCAGGAATGGGTGGAGCCCCGGGACCATTTGGACGTGGAGGACCACCTGCCGACCCATTGGCCATCGCCCGTGGGTACACAGGTGAGCGAGGAGCATTGTTTGGTCCAACGCCATTTTGCTGGGGCCGCAGTCCATTTGGTGGCCCATACGAGGGATACGGGTGAGCACCAAACTGAGAAGACTGTGCCGGTGGTGGCGGTTGATGCTGGGATGAAGATGTTTGAGGAGGCTGGTGGTGGGGAGGAGGGAGACTTGAGGGACGCGTGGAGGGTGAGGAAGTGTCAGACGTGGACTGAGACGGTGCTGGCGAGGAGCTAGGATTTTGGAAAAGCTTGCGAACGTCCATTTTGGATATGGCGGGTTTTGAAGTAGTCGTGGAGGCAGCGGTAGAGGAGGATGCGGCGGAGGTCATAGTAGCGGTAGAAGGAATCGATGAAATTGATGCGGACCTCGATGACTGTTTTGACGGCGCCGATGCCGAGATGGAAGAAGGCGATTTGCCATTGGTTTGGTTACTCGTAGCAGCTACGGATCCAAAAGACTTTATGCTTTCGGTTTTGACGGCAGGTGCGGCGGCCGGCGAAGACGAGATTGGGGCAGAAACATCGTCTATTGAACCGAAGGTAACTGCAGAGCCTTGAAGAGGGGCGAAATAAGCAAGGGTGGAGGTAAGGGAGATATGAAAAGATGCCTCGACGGCACACACCTTGTCTTACCGAGCCAACATTGCCCCGAGGCACACTTACGCCTTCTTTTATGTTCACACCCTGACCGAGATTAGACGGTCTACGGGAGTGAGTCGCGCTTATCGGAGATGCAGCATTAATTGGAGCGGGAGATAGCGAGCGCGGCGAAGAGACTGAAGATGATGTCTGCGGCGGGCCCTTTGCCCAGGCTGACTGCGACGGGATCTTTGATGTAGAAGCAGATGAAGCTTTGCTCATTCTGGTGCGGACGACGTTGGAGACGATGAGAAAACAGATAAGATATGGGCGGAAAAATCGTGAAAAAAAAAAAATGAAAAAAAAAAAAAAAAAGTGGCTTGGATTAGAAAGCGACGTACGAATTTCGATGAAGAGATTATTTTATGAAGAGCTGGGATTTGTCGCGCGTGGTGGTCGTCAAAAATGACCTGCCAGCAGGCGAAGAACAAGTGAAGGGCGACTTTTTGTCGGGCTGTCTAAGGAACACTGACCCGTCCGCCTTGGATAGCGATCTGGGCTGGAATGAAGAGTTGTCTGTCCTGTAGGGAAGGACGAAGGACGGGTGCAACAAGCCGTGGGACAATTGCCAAAAAAATGCCCCAGTTCAGCAGGGCCCCGGCCACCCCGACTCCGGCCTCACCCACCCACTCGCCTCCTCAGCTGTTCGGGTCTGTGCACACCATTGTCTTACTTGCATTATCCATTCTAGTCCAGGTCACATATATACATGCATTGTAGTACACTTAGTCTGCATCCTCTGTACTCGTAGCCTTGCATTCTCTGTATTCGTAGCCTTACTTTCTATGCACATGCCCTATATGGACACCATCGCCTATCGCTGATAAGATAGCCCGAGTCACCCCAGGTCATGTCGGTTCCGTCCGACGTCCCCTCGGAGGGCGGTCCACAAATTCCCTGGTTCACCTTTGGTCCCCGCTTCAGCGTTATTTGACGTCATCCGTGAAGCACCAGCACCAAAACATACAGTAAAACACGTCAAGCTGCAACAAAGCAGTCCGCCACGGGAGTTTGATATCGCGCCTCTGGTGGGAAAAATGTGTAACGACAGACCATGCCGAGTCCATGAGGACCATGGATGCGGGTTTGCCGTCTCGACGGATTACTGCATATGTCCCTCGAGACGATGGCGTGTCCTTCGAAAAAGAAATTGGCAGAGCAGACTTGGACAACAAGCGTGCTAGTGCATGATTAGTCGAAAGCATGAGGTAGGACTGGATCAATTGCTCAGGAAAAGTCGCATGTTAGGACGCCAGATGAGAACAAATATTGACTGCAGTGCCCTTTTGATGGTGATACGTAGTCCTTGGGTTGAGAGGCATGACAGCAGGTAGGCTGAGGCAACCAAGTTCGATGAAAGAGCAGTGTCCACGGCAGGAAGACCGAATCAACAGACGCCTATCCTGGAAATATTTGGACGCCATCCCCAGCAGCTGTTAAAGTACATTTAGACCTGAATCAAGGCGATGACATAAACTCACTTAGCGCGCGCAAATATAGTGTTTTAGACCGTGATATCAAGACGTCTTCAATTCCTGATATCGAAGGAACGCCTTGACAGAAATAGTGTATCCCAACATACCTCAGAACTTGCAACAGGCTGTGCTTTCGTCTCCATAAACAATTCTCTAAAATTATAGCACGCACAGTTGAAAAATACACATAGCCTCGGGGAAATGAGGCACATGTAGAGACAGGTTACGGTCATTCAAAACTTTGGACCAGGGTAAGCTGTCTGTGAGAGTTTCGTATCGCATCAACGTCAGTACAGCAAAGGCAGTAACTTGGCTGCTGTCATTCCCAACGACTTGTGATATGAACAGGTTTCCTAGTTACGATCCAATCGAAGTGGTCGATGCTTGAAACAATCCAGTCAAAAGGCGGGTTCCATGACACTCGGAATACTCGGCGATTTCACGAACAGTCTTCAATGCACATATCCATGATAAAGGAGTGGTAACTGGGCCGGAATGATACTGTAGCTCAGAACGTATTCGAAAACACTTGAAAAAACTGAAAGATAATTGAGAATACGGAAAGGCTGAGGAGTAAGGGTAGACGAGGTTTTAGCTTGAAGAGGGAGGCACCGACCACCCTCTCGCCCTTAAGACCCAACTTGGAGGAAACATGGACAGTCTGATCATTGCACGGCGGGCAAAAAAGCGAAGTTGCCTGGACCTTATTCGGACCTTGAAGCTTGAAGCTTGAGATATGGAAGCCTTTTGGTTGGACAAACCCAAAGATCGGATCCGTGTACGGTTGTATTCATCTTGGCTGAAAAGGGAAACCATGATAGAAATACATAGCACAAAATCATATCAACGAAACCACAGTCAGCGAACGAAAGGCACTGGTCTGACATCTGACACGAAACAGACTCACCTGGACCAATGCTGCACGATCCATGATGATCCCTTTGTGGCAAATGTGCTTTCTGAGCCCAGTCTAACTGGAAGAGAATTGGACCATATACGGTCTTTCCCCCCAAAAGTCTCTTTGTTCTGTCCATATCCAGTTAATCAGGTTACCTCGCAACAGAATCAACGATGATATAATCCAGGTATAAGTAGGTCACCGGTCTGACTGGCGATCGAAATCAGCTCGGCTTAGATCATGTTCAAACTTTACTTTTTTTTTTTTTTCAACCGATTGAACTCTGAAAACGCAGCCCACGAACAAGGCTGCAACGACACTGGTATCTGGACCGTGGTCTCGAATGGCCATATGAAGGTATGAACGGATATGAAACATGCAATGGTTCTTTAAACGCCGGGGTGCTGGCCTCGAGACAGGTCTTGCATCCAAAAGCGTTCTTGCACCAAGTTGTGGTGTTTTTCGGGTGCAATCTGTGTCGATTTCTGTCCCGAAAAGGAAAGCGGTGGGGAGATTTTGTGGGGATTGTGCCGAAAAGAGACGGTGCCTGGGGAAAAGGTCCGGGGTAAGGAGCTTCGCAGGATCCAGGAATATTCGTAGCTTGATTCGTAGCGCTATAGCTACTACTTATATACCCACTCATCCCTGTCTGGTCCAACCCTACAGCCTTTCGTGCTCTCAGAAACCTCATAACATTCGCATCTTGGTCTTGTCTTTTTCATGAGCAACGGATCACCCACCGCATTTCTTCTCTGGTCCATACTTTCTAGTCTCGTAAGCTTACGCATTTTCTCCAGCGAGGCGCCGTGATGCGAACTGACATATGTCTTTCACGCAGTTCCTATGTTTCCTCGTCTTTCACATCTGGAGCTATGATCGTTTCAACTGTCTCAAATGGAACTCTGGTCGTCAACCCGGCGCTTTCAAACGGGTCATGACAGTGAGCTGAATTTTCGTATGACCTATTCACAATTATACCAAGTCCACCTTGTTCTCCCACACCCAGTATTCTTATCTGGCGACTCTCCCATTACTCGTTATCTTCAGCATAGCGTTCACCATTATCAAATATAAAGAAGGTATCTCGCTCTTCTTCTCTCTGGGCTCTGGCCCGTCTTGACATTTGTTCGACCCACTGGCAGGCTATGTTATCGCACCGCACGGCCAAAGTACGTTTAATTTATCTCCTTCTAATCTCCTTTCCATTTCTAATCATTTCCGTTAGTTATTCCAAAACCGACCGAGTTTTACGACAAGGTCAACGAAAGATGGATATTGCCGCTTTACTTCGTATTTAGCATCGCATGGGCGTTTGAGCTGTAAGCATATCTATTTTCGTATTCGCGTCACTAGTAGCTCCATCTTACCGTGAGACTGATAGGATAACTCACCTGGAAGGTACAGATCCCTCGACAGACGGAGAAAGAATTTCCCACATACTCACCCACGTTCACAGAATTGACTTTTTGGCTCTTCCTTTTACATCAAGGCCCCAAGAAACGCGAGTGGTTTGATAGCTGGGAGTTCAAGCTATGGTATACAGGTGGAGACTGGCTTTTCAGCTTTTCTCAGTCTTATGTTGATCCTCCTTGCAGGCAGCGTAGTTGCGATCCTAGGAATGCCATTGACCACGCTTGTATCTCGGAGAAATCTCGACATGGTAATGCCCCGATGATTCATCTTTTCGCTCTTTACAGTGAAACTCACTATTGAACTCTCGGCAGTGTCAAGCGTGGATTTTTCTCGTCGGCTCGTCGGCTTCAACTTCAACAACGCTCTTATTTCTTTATGTCCTCGCTCGGTTTCCACTCTTCGTCCGTCGAATAAAGGATGATGGCGCGGAGCCGGACGTTGTCATTCGGCTCGTTATGTTTTACCAGCTCAACGTAAGCGCTGATTCTGTTGTATTGGATGCCAAGTTAGAACATTATCACATTAGCTGGGACGCGTCATATTTCGCTTTTTGTTTACTCTCCCACTATTTGTCCTCGCATTGGATGGAGTGCAAGGAAATCACAACGTCAACAGAAACTCGTTAGTACCCTATAAATACTCACTCATTAGTGTACTCATTCATTGCCGATTTCTTGTTCAGGTTTTGGTCAGGTATGCACTTGGTCAATGGACACACTGGTTCTCTGTACTGACTTGTGAAACGGCAGATTTCTTACTAGCGATGGGCGGCATTGGGTGTTTCGTGTCTTCAGCCATAACACTTCTCGTGCGCTTTTCGAGCCACCATATTCCTCCCCACGCATATCTAACTCTAGCTTCTATCCCCAGATCTTCTTCCCTCGTTCATTGACACACGAACTAGGATACACCGCAAAAGCTCAGCCTCAGGAAGAAGTCATCAAAGCCTCTTCCGCAGCCCTGGACAACGCGCCACCCCCATCCCTGCATCACAGACACACCCCCTCCTCCCCAAAAGCCACCCCCCACTCCGCTCCCCTCACTCCCGATCAACCCATGCCCATCTCGCGCTCGCCTTCACTCTCGTCTGAGGATCCACACGAGGCGACGCCCGAATACGAGCTCGAGGACCCCCATTCGTACGACGAGCATCCCCATGTACGCATGTGGAATCTGCACGACGCGGCTGTGCAGGAGATACCTTACTCTGAAACGCCCTATGTGTTCGACCACCAATCACGGGGGTGGGTATCTCGTGCACAGCAGGAGGGCAATGCCTCGCCGTCTAACTTGCATCCATATGTACGTGTTGATGTAACTCTGGTTGTCAACTTACATTGCTCACATAAGCAAATCTATCTTAGGTTCGAACGTTTACATCACCCATTGGTGAGCAGGGTACTCTATTAAGGCTTATATTTCAGCTACTCAATTACTCCTGTCATGTGCTATTACATGCACGCAGATTTGGTAGATCTTGAAGAGGACGAACGGCGGCATATGCACCGAGCCTAGTGATACTAACCGACCTACTGACTTGCACTCACGCTTATTTATCATCATATCATTATACCGCCCATGTAACTTTGTGGTGGGCGCCATATTCTGTTCATCATCCGTTCTCATCCATAGCTCATTTCTATACCTCCCAGGGCAGTACTTTGTCGTCCTCACAATCACCCCTCACATATTATTATTTATCTTCATCTATCTATACCCATCCCGGCGTACTATCTCCACTATACCTTTGTGTGTCAATGTTGGTTAGCTATCCCCTTCTGTGCTGTCCGCACTGTATTGAAGTCCTGTCCATTCCGAGTTCCATCAAAAGTGATGTACTTTGTCCGCAACTCAAGTTGTATCAATTTTTTGTACCTATAATGTATAATAGGGGTGATAGTCGCCTCTACCTATCTTCGAATTCTGTGCCACACCAGGCATACATGATGTAATCGTGTCGTTCTCGTCAATTTTCTACCTCGAACGTACGGTTATAAATGCAATATTATAGCAATTAGAACAATACTGCCGTGAATCAACTGATACAAAGAAATTTTACTACTTTACAGGCGTTGAAGTTCATGACGTTTTGTCTATTTGAAGTTGAAGTAGTCTCAAACCCCAATCGGGTAGGGACATCTCTGGCTTTACAACCCGCTCAATAGGATCTGTCAGCCTTTCCCCCTCTTTTTTCTGCATCCTCGCTGCCCATGTATCGTCGGGGTTCGGTTCTGCATTTTCTCCGGGTCTGGTCCAAACCTCCTCAACCGCATTCCGTAGTTCTACCTGGAATTTGCCCATATCATCCTGTAGCTCTTTGCCTTCCGTCCGATGTTCGTTTGAAAGATGGAGCAAATGAGGCAAGAGCTTGGAGACATCCCCTACGTGAACAGGACAATAAAGTGTAAGCATAAGTTCTTCCATCCACAGCCGCACTTCTCACCTTGAGTCATATTACACCTTGTCACGAGCTTGGCGATGGACTTTAGAAGATATTCCTCCTCGTCGACGGTCCCCTTTCGCCCAGATCCTACTTTACGTTCCATCTTCCTCTTAGACCTTGAGCTCCGCCTATTTTATATAGTTCGTAAAACACTATTGGATGATTAAACAAAAGGCTCACTTTGAAGCTTTCGAGGTAGTAGTTGGCGCTACAGTATACCTCGTGAATGCCGTAAGTGGCATAGACACATCTGTCATGGTATCGACATTATGCAGATTTGCATCTTCTGTCCCATAAAAGGCATCTACAGGAAACAAGGAAATTTAGGCCAACTATGGTTCTGTTGATGTGACTGCCAATTACCTGGTTCTTCAACCTTTTTGACTCGCAATTCTTGCAATCTTGAAACTTGCTTTCTTAATTGCTCACGCATTTCTGATATATCCTCCGTATATTGAGACTTGCTTTCTAAGGCACCCGGAAGGACTATATCATCAACCAGTTCTGGCATGGAGTGAACGGTTATCTGGCACAATCTTAGATTTACACTGCATTAAATTTGTCACGACTTACTATCCGACGTGCTTCCGAGAACTCGTTTCCGTTCACGAGGGCAATGACGGCCTGCCGCACATCCTTGGAATAGTCCAACAATACACGCGCGGCCTCCGCGTGACGCTTTTTCGATGTCAGCTCCTCTACGAAAGTATTAAAAGGTTAAGCAGTCAGGTGTTTCCAGAGCTCTGTAACGTACCGGCAACACGATATGCCATGCCTTGTAATTCGTCTTCTTGTACCTTTTCTCGTGAGGCTAGCTCGAAAAGTTCCTGCCATTGCAGGGCCCTTTCATGAGCGACCATTGCTTTAAGCGGTTCGCAAGCCTCAATGAAAACTATTATGAGTGTTCAAAGGTTAATACGCATTGTACGTTATGGAGGATGGATGAGTTAGCTACCTAAAGCAGCCTGGCGAAACTCTCGTCTATCAAACAGCCAGTTCCCATAGATGCATAGTACTCGCTGTGCCTTCATGTCAAAAACGGCTCAAGAATGGAAGGGGAAATAACATACGTTGCGATTTTCAGATTCTGTCCAAACTGCGAGTGCTTCTTCATAAAGTTGATGCCTTTCTACATACTCCATGGCCTCCTCAAAATGAGCTGACTCTGTGACAGAAATCAACCATATTTTAGTCGACAATTCAAATTATGGTTGGTAACCAAATTTACCTGCGAGACTGAGGTCGCGCAGAGCTTTTGAATACCGTCTTAGATGATCATCGATCTTGAACCGCTGGTAGTACTTCGTTAAAGCTTTAAGATCACGTAGGAATGGCAAATATTCTCGAGGATCCTGCATCAAATATCGTCAGAAGTGGAGATACAACCGTATACGTTCCTCACTCACTTTCTGTGCATGTTGTGCAACCATAAGTACTAACGAAAAGTCGTACATGCCAAGGGCCGCGTTGAAGAGTTGATCAGCATCAACAAGAAAGATGATATACTTCACAGCATCTTCCACTATATTCGGCTCTGCATCTGGATAGGGAACAGATGAATATCATATCTACACAGAACAAGAAGGTCCTACCTCGCAAACGAAGGAGCAAAGCCAGCCCGGCTTCATGATCGGGTGGACTTTTCACCACGTATGCAGTCAAGATCGAGTTTATATATTTAGTTAGGTCGACTCTCTCCAGCTCTACACGAATTGCATCACATGAGGCAGAGATATCTTCAACAGGCAAATGACTCCTCCTGTAAAAACGCACATATAGCGGATACGTTGACGATCAACGTGAAACTTACCCAAGACTGGTTAAGAAGAGGTTGATATAGTCCACTTCGTCAACCTGCTTCACGAAGGAGGATAGTCGCCTCATAAAAGCTTCCTGATCATGTTCTACAATGAAACTTAGGTCTATCCGATGCTTTCTACAAGCAAGAAAAGCCTTTCGATAATTGCCGCTTCAAACAACGTCAAAAAAAAGAAACACGAATAGTAACGTCGACTTACGCATCCAAATCTTGTTTCACAACCTCCGTGACAAGAGGCCTTGGATTGATGGTCTCCAGATTGCCCCTCGGCATTTGTAAAACCAGACTCATGTTACTTGATACGGCAGTGACTATGCGAGACCCTCTTTCGACTCTGCGTTTCTCCCAGTCATCGACAGAATCTCGGGTAGTACCAGCAGCGTCCGCGGGATCATGAAATTGTGAAGCGAGTTTTGACAAGGGCGCAAAATATGCTTCATGGCTGGTAGTCGTATAAATCACGAATCCTGAGGCTAAAGTAAAAGAATTGGCGTTATTCGACACAACATGTGTTTGTGTATCTTTCCCAGAAACGTAAAGTTTCCCAGTAGAGGAGAGGCCAACGAAAAGTAATAGTGATTGTGTGTTTTCCCCTTCACCATGAGATACGGCCACTGCACGAGAGGAAAAACAAAACTCTCCGAAGCTGCAGTGAAGTGGAACCAACCCTTCTTGATAGACAACTTAATCATGCTAGTTAGAAAAGAAAAGAAAGCTCGGCTCAGTCCCTTACCTTCATAAACTTTCCCACCAGGATCTTGCCAAGCTAAGATATCAGATGAAATTACCAATCGACCATTTCGACCAAGCGTAGCGACCTTGTAGTTTCCTATAGAAGTGGAACCTTCCCCTAGATGGACCTCAACCACAAAGAGTTGATCGGGTCCTACAGCGGCAGATCCTAATATTGTAACTTGTGCGATATCGGAACGTGAAGAATCCTTCATGTCCTTGATAACGATCTGCCTGCCTGTCCAATCTAAACCGTTCTGAGCAGATCCGGACCAGATTCTGACTGGTTCCATGATTTTTCCTGAACTCGGTCCAATGCGTGTATGCAGGTTCCATAATTCTATATAGCCCGATTCCCATAGTGCCGCTAGCACATCTCTCTCGTTTGAAAACGCCAGATGAACAGGCACGCGGTTTCTTGTCGACGAGCTAGGTGCTCCGTTTAGGGACAGCTGATAAGAAGACATAGGTGGCGGGACATTCTGAGATCGAAAAGGTGTTAGTAACACTTTATCTACAGTCCACCAAATTATCATCAGTTTGTCCTTGATCATACTAAATATATGCCGTACCTCCGTCGACTACTGCGACTGAGCCAGTGTCCTTTGGGGGCCTGATTTGGGAAGCACATGTCTCCCAGTTATAACTTCTTTGAAGAACCTGGGCTGAAAACACATTGAGAATGACGATGACGATGACACATAAAGCATAGGCCTTACAATGTGTTGTCAATATCAGAGTAAGAGCCTTCTCAGGGTGCCAGCAGACAGAAGTAAAGCGACCAGGCTTGGAAGAGGATAACTTCGGTGCAGATATTTCCTGTTTGAAGTACCTTGGTCATAGCAGCAATGATCTCAGCCCCATATATGTGATATTAGGAAGCGGGGTCATACCAATGATAATTCCCCATTGTCCAAAGTTGCACTAAGCAGTGGAGTCAAAGACGATGAATAATTCGAAATAAGGAATTCAGTTGAACGAACAAATATCTCCTTGGTCTTCCGTAATCCATATGGCAAGAACGTTAGAATCAGGGCTCCAATGTATCTCTTTGACTTTATAGTCCCACCGATCTGAATCCTGCGCACGGTTCTCTGTTCGGCGTAGTCCAAATTCACCGTGCCTTAACCCATTTCTTTCGAAGAATACTATGTCATGCCTTTCACGTTTTCCGGCTCCACCTCCCGGAAATCCAAATCTTTGTGTGCTTGCTATAACGTTGCCTGATGGTCTCCAGGACACAGGGTGCTCTAATCCTGCTACAGCTTCAGATGTTGACTGCAAAACTGCTTGACGATCGAACACGCGAAGAGTTCTATGCGCCATATCACTATGGATACCAGAAGACAACGCGGAGACAACAAAGTAAGCGCCATCTCCCCGCCAGCTGATGTGAGGAGCTGAATCGTCGTCTGGGCTTGACCCAATAGCTATGGATGGATTTGCTTGAGCAGCTTTTTTCCCGAGGGATCCATGAAACTGAGTCTGCTTGGAACCCCAACCAACGTTAATAGGAGCATCTGGTGAATTTAAAAACGAGTGGTTAGATATATCAGGAGGAGAATACACTTGAGACTTCTCTAATACCTTCACCAAATTCGGAGCTCTGCAGCACTGACTCGGATAGCACGTCGAACGTCGATGTCATCAGAATGAGCTTCTCCTCACCTGAATGTAATCAACACTTTTTATATTTCAATAACCACAACAGTTACACATACCTGTTACCAGGACAAGCAACGAGTCGTCGGGGCTCCACGATGCAGCCAGAATGCCAGAATCTACGCCTCCTACTACATCGGGCTGGATACAATCGAAGACAGTTTGTTTAGAGTTCTGCACTTAAATTATAATCGCTTACTGTCGAGTTATCTTCATCCAGCGGAATTACAATGATGTCACCACCACGCATGACAAGTGATAGACAATTGGCCTCTGGCAATGCTTTGAAAGAAACTACTTGAGGTAGAGCACTATACGAGGAAGAGGTTGTCCTCGTCGTGGAAATCATTTCGGGAGTAGGTAGCTGATATGATTGGAACGATATTAGCTATATTCCTTGACTAGCGCAGAAACGACGACGAAGTCGACTGAATATTGGCTCCTTTACGAGCAGGGGCTCATTGGACATTGCATGCACATACCTCATCCGAAGCAATAGCATCATCACTAGATATCTTCCATACATTCACTTCTACTTCTGCGTCCTGGTTTGATAGTTCGGATACAACAAAAATTGCATTTTGGTCGAGATCGATTGCGATACCGGATACGTTGGCCTCAGGTATAGGAAACACTGACGTCCCAGAAAGTGTAAGGTTTCTCATAGAAAAATGATTTTGGTCTACAAAAGATTAGGAATATCGATACAACTTTGCAACACAGAAGGAGTGAAGATAACTTGGATTTCAGAAGATCTAACACCTAACCCTAATGCCATTCTAAGGTTTACTGTATACCGTTAACTTGAAAACAAGCAATTGAAAGCAAGACTGCATTTTACTACTCCTTATCATGGCACCAACTAGAACTAGAGATTCAAATGAAACAGGCGAAACTTCTGCAGCGCATCATAAAACGAAGAAAAGGCGCTCGATTACTCAAAATGAAACGTCTACGCCTGGTGTCCAAAAACTGAAGTCGTCTTTAAGACAAGCTCGGAGATTACTAGCCAAGGTACGAGCGTGTTCTAACCACTGGAGTAGGTCTTGTATGAACCTTCCACAGGAAAATGTCGCAGCGGATTTGAGAGTAGAGACGGAACGTAGACTAAAGGCCTTAGAGGCAGATTTGGGTCGTGCGGAAGCATCACGAAAAGAACGATCTCTGGCTGTTCGATACCACAAAATAAAATTCTTTGGTACGTGAGGTTCTCATAAATTCACAAACCCGTCTTCTGACTTCATTTCTAGAGCGACAAAAAGTTGTGCGCAAGATAATTCAGGCAAAAAAGAGTATATCAACTGCTCCAGATGGGTCAGAAATGAATACACTCGAAATTTCACTGTCTGAATTGCGGGTGGATCTCAATTACATTTTGGTAAGGCGTATATTATATACCTCTCTTAAATGCTAATCCAACAATAGCATTTTCCGAAAACCAAAAAATATATCTCCCTGTTTCCACCCGAAATACGGCAGGGCCACCCCGAGTCCAAGCCCTCAAACTCGGAGACTGGAAAAGTTGAAAAGGAGAGAGAGGAAGTTCGCGAGTGGATTCGGAAACAGATGGAGAATGGCGAGTTGAGTGCCGAACCTGAGGTGAACATGAAACTCAAGGATGGCACGGATGTTCGAGACGAGAGCAGAGCTACCTGGAATCCAACAAAAGATGCCAAAAAGAAAGCAAGCGCCAAAAAGTCGACTAAAAGCAGCTTTAAGGCTTCAGATGTTACGTCCGATGCATTCTTTGGAGATGATAGTGATGGTGGGAATGATGACTACGCTGAAGACGACGACGACGAATAACGTTATTGATGATTTGCATGTATGATATCTTATATTTTATCCCCAGCGGATACTAAGCTGATTTCCATAGTTGATCAAGTTATACCTATTAAAAACTTTATGGTCCTCGTCCCTTCGCACATAGCGGGGCAAAGAGGATCTAGGGCTTCCCTGGAACCCGAGAAAAACATCGCAGTCTCTCTCGGAACAGGTTCGAAGGAGGGTCGCCTCAGATGGCTAACGGTGTTTCATAGGTGGTCCAAGTGATCGGAAGTTTATTGGTTTACATACTACTGGAGTACCGAATACATTTTCCAAATTTGATGTACAACTTACAACCTATAGTACACGCACTTAGTACAACTCTCATCATATTCTTCACGAGTCTTCAATGATCAAGCTGTCCAGAATAGCCTCAAGGGTCCCATTTCCCCCAAGTCTTTGAACTTCGCCCCTCGCTTGTCTCTCCAGACTACGACAAACAGCCAGAGTGTACTCAAATGAGTTTGTGGTATCCTTCAGATATGATATAGTATGGATCTTGAGCGTGGGGGTCTTTGGTCGCTTTTGCAGCACATCTTACAGTAAAACAATAGTCAGCAAAGTAGCCAAGTCTAAAATCAGACGAACGTCCACGTACTTAAAATCTGTCTGTTATCAGGCTTTGAGCGTACACCATGGACAATCGGGAACGAGAATTTGCCCTCAGATATGTCCTCCGCGAATCCCTTATGTGTAGTATACTAAAAGACAATTTGACGCATATTACTTCGATTGCACCGATAGCTCTAGTTCACTGAAGAAAATCTACCTGAGTGCTCTGCAAGTTCATATAATCGTCGCGAATCTGAAAATATATGCCGATAAGGTCGACCAACGGTATATAATCACTTCGGAGGTAATGAGAGTCGTAGTTTTCCAAAGTAAAGAGGTCGTAGAAACTTACACCATCGTGTTGGTGGTCGCACACGCCATCATGAGTTTGATTGCAATCCGAAATAGACCACCAGTCTCTGCAAGGCATTAGGCTAAGGCAGAGTGAGTAGTAGATCAACGTACTATCTTTCACCATGTTGATGTATTCATCTTCTGTAGGACATTGAAGGTGATCTCTCCAGAAGATGTCGAGACCTTGTCCTCGATGGAGTGATAGAAGCTCGGCTAGAATATGACAGGTGAGTCCCTTATAATTATGTCTTATCATGATCAAAAAACATGAAGCGAAAGCTTCTAAGTGATGTTTTTTACTTGACAATGGAAGCCACTGCAAAGAAAAAGGAAAAGAAAAAAAATACAGGGTTGGAAGACTGACCGTTGACTACAAGATCTAGGTTCCTATCAGGTATAAGCCGTTCCACAGGGTCCATGTGCTGGCTTCTTGATCTGCTGTGACCCAAAGGTGATGCCTTGCAGACAGTTGGTTCTGAACCACATTCGGACGGGCTATGTCCAGCATCCTCGGTTACACCATTATACATGTCGTGGTCCTGATGTATTGACGGTGTCGTATCATAGCTCGAGTGACGAAGGCAGGCTAGCTCTTGGTAAGCAAGGAAATACACATAGTTTGCGGTATTGATGGTTTGGGGTATTCCATAAATCTTATGCGCAACTAGGTTGTGCATAGTCAGTAAACATTTGGCATAGTGAATTACAACCATAGAAATCAACAGGACTGACCTGGCATCCCCCTTCGCAGTTGAGAGTCATCTTCAATGTCGTCCACCCTAATAATATAAAGCATGATTAGGACGCAAAAATGAAAACACTCGGAGGGAATCGACTTGCAATAAACTCGCGTTATGTAGCAGACCAACAACGCGAACGATCACTCTGAGTTTTTCGTCGGGTACATTGAGCCACAGGTTAAAAGCTTCGATCAGCTTTCCCCGCACTTTTTTGCCTGGATTTGAGGCTATATACGAGAAAGGCTCCAGCAATGCCTGACAGTCTGTCAGAAGCTTCTCATTTGAGGAAAAGATAGACAAGCAGACCAGTTCATGTTCCTTGGACCAGTTACTAGACGTCTGGTTAGTGAGACGGGTGAGAAGCTCGTCGTACTTGTTTGGCATTTGATCAAATTCAAGTATCAGAAAATGATTCTGTGTCGTGGGTTCTTAAGTAGGGGAGATCAAGCTATACATGAGCGACATATACCGAAAGGGCGGGGGAAAATAAAAATATCAGCATTCAGAATGGCGGCACCTTGCCTCAATACGACTAGCATGGAAACGAATGCAGCACACCATCAGCATACTGACGCTGACGTACCGGGTCATCCCTTTTTCTGTACCTAAGTTCGTATACAATTGTAGGCTGCTGTGGATTCCTCTGAAACGGATCGCTGGTTCCAGCGGCTCAAGATTTCACGATAAGAATGTGATATCACTATAATGTCGGCACGTGTATGATAGAGTTGTCAAGGATTGATTTAGGGGCTCTAGGTGACGTGAAATTGAGCTAAAAGAAGTTGCACCTACTGCCGAGCCATCAAACTCATTCGTAAGTCTGAAAACATAAATGCCTTTTTCAACTTAGTTCTGGTGCATTTCAAAGTCAAACTTACCTGCATCATGAAATGGGCGAGTGGGGTAACTGAGTTTTTCTTCTTCTAGATAGTCTATAGAGAGAACTAGAGTATCACCCGTGAAAAATATGAGTCAGAATGTCGTGCAGCGGCTTCACGAAGTCGAAGTGAGAAATAAGTCACTGAACAACGTTGACCAAATTGGGAAACTAGGGCCGAGAAAACATTATCGGAGCCTAAAAATCGCCGAAATGCAATACTTCAATGCTGCCAACTTGCAAGACACTTTCATTTTGGGCTATACACATGTTAGTTGTAGTTTGTACGCCCCTTTCTCGCACATCTTATCATTCATTTCGAGTGTAGTCGACCCTGTGGCACAATTGGACACTTTCCGCCAAAGCTTTGATCTCCAGTAGCCTGAACCGATAAGATTATCGTCCCTGGCTCTCAATCATATCTCGGTTCGAATATCTTCTGGCAATGCAGCACGACCGTCACATCTTGAAGCATAGCGATTAGCATCATGTCAGCATACTCAGGGCGAACTGTGATCATCACCCGTGGAAGAAACAGAAGCCATCTGTTTGCAAATCGGTTGTGGATGGACGTATCAGATGCACTTCCAGTAGCAAAATAACCTCCGGTCGTCAAAAGCACACACATAGCATAATGTAGTACTAATACGGTTGACATCATATAGTAGTGGCGATATTCGACCTTTCCTTGACGCCATCGTTCCTGTACAATATCAATACGCCACAACTCACTAGCGCACAAACGCTCGCAATTGATACAGCTTTCATTATCTCGGTAACTTAAGGAGACAAGAAGGGAGATATAAAATGCAAAGATAGCTACAAAACCTTCCAGGTCTGGTTACATTCAAAACGCTGGTAGTACATCAATAGTATGCTGTCGAACGAATCAATAAATTCCATACTACAACTGCAAGTGGGAATTGACGCCCTGAGAATGAGTCGGAAACATAATACATTTGACTGAATGGGTATAGGTCATGCTTGAATTCCACGAAATATCTAGCAGAACCCTGTGGCGAAAAATAAATAATCAGATCATTGATCGCCATCATGGAAGCTAGAACACAAGACCACATACCTCATATCTGGTATAAATTGAAGTCGTCTCCAAAATCTAGAGGAACATCAGGGAGGGGCTTCCACTTCCATTTGGGAGGGTCATGCTTTGGAGATGATGCAACCGCAGAATTCCAGCATATGTCCTCAAAAGCTTCGGTGGGAGCTAGTAGCAGTTCTGCATCAACATCATCTAGCCATATCGTGTCGTATTTATCGGCGCCACCGTAAGGTGGTATCGATCTGCGTAGCTCTTCGTGGAACAGGTCAAGCAGGAATACTTGTTGTGTAAGCGCTTGCTGAACGTCACAAGAACAAGAAGGGGGAAAGGTTCCAGTATAGTCGTCAGCTGCAGTGCGAGACTCGGAGCTGGTATAGGGCATGGGCGGGCGGTACCATGGACTGTCGTAAGGAATTGTGATGTACTGCGCATCTGCATCAGTATTAAGTTGTATGTCGTGGGTGCCACGATCAACTGTTTTGAGGTTGGGTTCTGAAACGGGTTGGCAGTGAGAGTCGTCTGAGAGGCTACTGTCTGAGTCACATTCTTCCTCGAACGTGTGCATAGAGGCTAAGTTATGTATCTCGCGGGCGTCAGAGCCAATGAGTTCGTCGCTCCACTTGAAACCTTGACAGTCAATAGATAAGGCTTCCATCTAATGGAATCATCAATTGGTGCTTCATATTGTATGCAAGAGGAATGCTACTCACATGCTCTTCTGTTTTAACTATCCAGGATTCTATCGCCATGCTATCCATGTACAAAGAAGGAGAGTATACTGGTGGGTCGTTTAAGAAGTAGTCAGTAGTTTGTATGATGCGTTCATGAGCAAAATCTTTGCGAGAACAGTTGCGTAGACGTTGCCCAGCAACTTCATGACCGACGAAGGGAATGGTAGTCATATCGACAAGACAGGTCTACAACCGTAACGAGTGAGAAGGCGGAGCACAGCTGCGCGGGCGTTAGAAATGAAACAGATGAACAATGTTGTCCAAGTCCTTATATTGACAAACCCATGGCCCAAGCTGGAGATCATCAATGCGCATGAGATGATCACTTACAATTGCGATTCATTATTGTCATGCAAGGTTTCCACAGTATCCGCGTTGCATCACGTGACTTATCTTTGACATCACAACAATAAAGTCAGACAAGCACCGGGACATTTATACGCTCGAATGAGGTTTAGGCGTGCAGTAGAATGCTTTGACGTGTCAGGGTACAATAAGTGCGTGAAGATATGGTGTATGGAACTGCCATGAAGCCGCAACCTATTATTGTTTCGAATCGAGTCCCCATAATTCGAAGAAAAGCAGGTGGCGTCAAATATGGACCGACCGGTGCTGGCCCCGAGAGAGTCGCATCAAGACAAACCCTAGTTCAAAGAAAAGGACGATGAGAAAAATGTGATGGTGGCTTGCCTAGAGATCAAAATAGCTGGTGTATCAGCTCAAACGGAGGTATCTTGTGGTGTATAACACAATAGATATATGCATACCTCTGCATTATGAAGCGTCACGCTTCAATCGAATGCGTCCGAGCGTGATACTGTGTCTGCCTTCTGCCATCCGTACCACCTCTCCCAAGGCCTTCCAACCATTCTCGTCAAATTGTCTGATTTTCCGCTTCTTTTCTTGAGCTTTGCCAGGCCTTGAGCCTTCCAAGGGGATCGGTTTAGGCAGATATTCGGGAGATGAAGGATCTAGTTGAGGTCTCCACGTTTGTCTGTGGTTGCAATATTCCCTCCGAACCCAGTCGCGATGGGACCTTATTATTCGGTTGAGATTGCGCGTCAGCCTATGGCTAACACCACTCGATTGAGCAGATGTGCATAGAAGAGATAGAGAATTATCCACTGACAGAAGGGCGGACGTTAGTACACCCGAGGTGAGATCGACAACATTGAACTAACTTCTGTTCTCCCAATCCGCAAGCCACCTCTCAAGGTTTTCTCGTTCGCGTGCAGTTACTGAGTTACATTGTAATTGACGTGTTACTTGAGCCGCACCTTCAAACGTTGGCCTCCAAAGTCTTCTAATATTTGATGTTGCACCCGGGTGTTGGAGAACGGCAGCGCCAGCAGTTCGAAGGAACAAGCGATACAGGCTGATGAAGGACCGCGGAAGTGGGTGTTGA
This sequence comes from Serpula lacrymans var. lacrymans S7.9, assembly GCF_000218685.1. Classification (NCBI taxonomy): domain Eukaryota; kingdom Fungi; phylum Basidiomycota; class Agaricomycetes; order Boletales; family Serpulaceae; genus Serpula; species Serpula lacrymans. The sequence continues at coordinate 958,507 of NW_006763294.1, read as the reverse complement.
GCTGGCATTTTGAAAGTAACGCGAACGTTGAGGCCTTGCTGAGTCCAGGCAATAAATTTTAACTTCGAAGGGCCTCAAGGTATGGTCACTTGAGTGAAACAGCCAGGAACTCAAGAATGTCTGCTGCAAGTCACCTTGCAGTTATTCGGCTACTGTGGTGGGAACAGAGTTCGCACGTGTCATCAGTGCACCCACCCAGCAGCCAGCTAACCGGCTAAGCTAACAATGCTTGCAGTTGACCATCATGATAGAAACTCTGGCTGCTTGTATCACGCCCTGGTCCCTGTTTATCTCAGCATCATATCTGAGTGTTAAGGCCCTGACACGTCCGCACATCGTGGTTTCGCTGCTTTCCATCCCAAGCTCGGGCGGCATCTTCCTCACGCTACTATACCAAGCTTGTTTCGGTACTTCAAGTTTATCATGGATCTTTTCAAGGATGAACGGATTGTTTTTGCTTTCTAGAAATTTACAGCAATATTATATTATCAGTCAGAATACAATCATACAATCAAAGTTTGTCTCTGTGGAGGCGTCTAGACTATCCTCAGTCCATTCAACGATCACCATAAATTATCCTCAATCCCAGCAGTCTGGTATTATAAAATTTAAGGCCTATGGACCGCTTTATCGCTCTCGGCTTTACTGGTGCCGTGGTAAGCCAGAAAAGTGCGAGCCACCTGATCGACTGTTCGCTGTGGTGGTATCTATGACCAAAGTTGATGAGCCCAAACTTCACATTACTCATGATACAGGTTTCTCACCATCAAGAGTGTGGCTGACGCTCGCCTTGCTCGCCTTGCAACCCGTATCTCTACTCGCTCTCGTAGGTTCAGCGGTTTAGGAGGTATAGCGCATCGTCTATACAACCCTGAACGACTTGGAGGCGGAACCTTGAGCTGGATCTGCTTAAACGCAACGAACTCAATATACAATTCGAACGGAATATCGTTACTTGACGTACCTGGCCTGCCATGCTATTGTGAGTTGTGTAGCGTTGTTGGAAGTAGCTGAAAGGAAAGTGGGTTGAACAGCCGTGTATCTACACATCAAAGTGTAGGGCACAGTTATATACTCCTTGCCTCAAACAGATGCTTCTTTCGATTTGCTCATCAGGCATGGAACGGGGCCTTTTGCCGTAAAGCGTCTCTCTGGCTTGTGCTTCTCGTAGCACAAAGAGAGCTGTGATCTTTTGTCGTCGATTTACACATGGTGGCGTCAAGCGTATAATGCGTGGCTACGTTGTGGACCAGTCCCTCGTCCACCACAAATAGGTGGCCATATTTGCTTTAAGCAACCTCTGTTCGTTTACGACCTCGTAAAATGGTATAAAATGCCCCGTGGAAAGGGGGAGTCAATTATTTCCAGCCCTATAACCTTATCGTCACTCTCCACACCTTATTTCCGAACAGTCGTTATCGCGCTGACTGAAGCATCATGGAAGACGGAAGACTCAAGGCCATGGATGCACAAAGGTTCGATCCCTCGAGGCAACACGTGAGTTCTCTTCTCCGCCGCCAGGTAGCCTCGTGTTTGAAGCCTGTTTTCTCTCAGACCATGCAACTTGTCACCAACTTCGACTTCCCCTTAAAGAGAAATATGGGCCTTGTTTTCTCTGCGACGACTCAGGATGCACAGCCCAATTCCGTGAACGACCGAGTTGGGGGAATCTGGCACGACTACGACTCGGTCCCGGTAGACCTCGTATCAGCTGGATCCTCTACTTTAGCCTCGTCACAAAGTGACACTACCACGGATTCTTCTCTCGCGTTCACATTCTCTTCATCTGATTCATCTCCCGTCTCATCATCTCTTACCCTTGACGAGGAACAGAATTCATCTGACGTCCAGCGGATTGATGTATTCGATAGGGATGATTTCATCATCACGCGCACCGTCATTATGCCTACCCCTAAAACTCCCTTATTGGCCCACCTCCCTTTTTCGCGGCCCACTAGCCCCTTCTCTCGCCCTACCAGCCCATTTTCTCGTCAAGCGAGCCCATTTGTGAATGCCCTCAATTGCTTTGACACATCCAATGCCTTCGAGGAGGATGTAGGTTTCGGTCAAACCGAAAGATATAAAGATTTCAACGGATGTGGTGGCATCGAGGTTGTCGTGACACAGACGCACGAGCAGTTTAGAGAAGAGCTTTGGAGAAGACCACTTCAGCAGCTCATGTACGGACAACAGCCTCAAGAAGAGGGAATTCGGTCTGAAGTGATGGCTTGTCCTGTTTAAACAGACTGCCCATAGAAGCTTATATTGTATTCTTGATATATTACATGGATACGCTTCATTTTACTTGTATTGTCTCGTACGCATCACGCCCTTCTGATACATTGCACCTGTATCCTTACTACATCAGTTTAACTTGAAACAAAAGTTTTTGTATTCCGTGTATCTTGTTGGGCCTTGGATGTTGCCGTTGCTTCTGCCGCTGAGCCTGAAATTAGTACCCCAGCTTTCTAGAAACTTGCATGATACGCCGTTCTCCTCCACTCATGTGCGCGGCGCGCGCATACGTTTTCTACTCAATACATAGCGTATGATTTTTGAAGCAAATGAAATACCAGATAAAAAACATAAATAAAATCAGGCTCGGACATGAGATAAGCAATAGAACTCTCAACCATTAGTAACGCTGTCACGTCCTTCTTCTTGATATAGCTTATGTATCGCCATAACGAACGAACGGGACTATCCAATATATAGCTGTCGTCGTGAACGAGACGAGTTGGAGGAATCCTAGACCAGAAACACGGGTGTTCTCCCGCCTCAAACTCGTAATACTAGTATGAGCGTCTGGCGATGAAGCTCGCCCAAAGTGCTAGATTTATGAGTGTTGCATAAGCTCCATACCTTGGTCACTGTTGTCTTCACTACCGTTGAAAAGTGCTGTGGAGACTTGATATTGTTCCGGAGAGTCCGATATCAGGATACGAGCATTTAAAGTAGCAAGCAAGCAGTTGGCGTAGCTGATAAAAGTAATTAATGGATGTGAGAATTTGTAGAGGACTAGGAATATACAGCGTTGACAGTAAATATAGCCTGGTGACCGAAGGTCAGGAATAAAGACCTCCAGAGTTTCGATAGAACCATACATTGAGTATTCCCACAAGATACCCGCAGATAACAATACCGCTAGTGAGAAGGTAGGAATGACAGTGACCATCCCTGTTTCGATGGTCAATTTCACGAGCTTCACGATGATTGATTTGGTGTTCCTAAATCCTGTTATCGAGTTTTCCCGGAGGAGCTATGACTTCCTTGTGAGACGACAGAAATGATGTGATACTAAATATCATCCTGACCAGACGTGTAGTGTGAACAGTAATCAGGATGTCACAGAGGCAACTCCCTGCGGCCCAGACCTAGATTTGAGACATACCATGTTGAACACTGATTCGTTTACACATTACAGAGTTTGCGTACAGCAGAAGGCACGATGGTAATATACTTAAAAGGGTATTTTTATCAGCTAGCGTCAGCGAGCGAAATATGAATGGACTTACTTCATTGGCCGAAAGTCCTGTGGCAATGGCAGCTGCGCATTGAACCACTGACACCTGCAATACAGTAGGCAAAGATCAATTGACGAAAAACATAGAACTCAACACATAGGTGAGTTGCTTACTACCATTATCATACTCGGTATCGCAAGAGATCGTCCAATGATCCATATTCTCCAACAATAAAACGCGTGTACCATGGAGGATACTACGTATATTATGGAAGGGAATTATAGAAACAGAACTGAAAGGCGTACTTAATCCTGTTAGTATGAAAATGATTGTGATACCATCCACATGGTGAATTTTGCTCCCGGCGTATATAACCTTCGCTAGGAATTCATATATTTTGAAGGCGCAACTCGAATACTCCAAAACGACGACAGAACAAACTTCGAGGATAGTGGGTGTTGTTCAGTGCTCGTGAAGGACCACACCACTATTTTGGGCAATTGGCTCACCGAATAATCTCAGCCACTTCGAATCGCTCGCCCTGAACCTGGTGTGGTAGATGACTGTCTAGGGGAATAGAAGTAAAGGTGGTGAATATTCTGATTAATGCTTACAGCATTGCAAGATCAAAATCCCGAAAAACATGAAATCTAATGTGTAGGCGGCGAACTGAGTAATCTCAAACTATTTACTATCCAAGTCGCTACTTTGTGAAGGTAACCTACCAGAAATATAGCCCTGCAAAATTGATCAGTTGTAGTATAGAATATGGCAATAAGGGATGCTCACGAGGCCTGTGGCTCAGTTTGTCCGTGACGTTTGATATGTCGACTATAGGCAGCATTAGCATGATAATGTATATGTTTTCAAAGGACACACCGAGTAACTGAGCTCATTCTCCGGGAAGCGCAACGTTAAGAAAAGGTTTAATCGAAAGGAGGGAAGGTGTGAGGTAAATGCGGTTACTACGGTGGCTCACTAGTAGTGGACTTTTATATTGGAAATATGTGTGCGTTCATTTCTTGCATGAACGACCTCACACCACAGTCGTGGCCCCATTTGATCGACAAGTCCGAGTCAAGTCCATGGGCTAATCGTGGCACCTACGGCAACCAGAAGCAAAGCGAGTAGCGAGTCAACACGGGGAATCAGTGTCACTCCGAGTTACACTGACTCCGGGTTGTACTTGTTTGTACGCCTCCAGACATCACTTCTGATCTCCAGCTATAAAAATATTGGAAGCATATTTTACAAGATCACAGTTGCAAGATGGTACGTTCAATCTTGGAAATCGTAATGTGTCGAAACATTGAATACTTTTGCTAAATGTAGAAGCAGAGCGAGAAGGACAGTGAGTTTGAACGGATTGAGGCCCCTATCTTTGCCTGGCGAGTTTCCATATCGGGTAAGGACCTAAGGTAGAGGTCGTTCATAACCGTTTGCTCAATATACATATACCGGCCTATGTTTATTTTGTACGTTGTTCGATGAATGATATCGGCCGCCTCGGATCGGTTGCCATGAGCATAGTATTAAAGATGACTGCCAAGAGGTTAGCAGAAGCAACCGGATTTTGAACAACTCACAGGTCAAACGAAGAGTATGAAACTTGGTGTGCATCTGGTACGATATGGAAAGACTTCGCGATAAAAGCCGATGCCTCGTGAAAATAGCCTACCCAAAATACAATCTACTTGCAAAATTTAGAATTAGTGTATTTACATGGACTATGATATCAGTTACAAACTCACGAAGGGCAGTGTCGGAGTCTCGGCTATATGTTAAATTGGAAAGACATGCACAAGATGAGCCCTTTTTTGCGGAAATATGCGACTCCTTGGCCCTAAGTCAGCATCAAAAGTATTGACACTCTGCGTTAATACTCTCGCGGCGAGACGTATCATTTCTGTTGTCCTAGTTGGCATCAGACTTTTTTTTATCGCGAATTGTCAGACATAGTATTTTAGAAATCCATTTGCTTCATTTAGAGTGGCTCAACGTGGAAGACACTGAGTTAAATGGATGGCGATTGCAAGGAAAGGGAAGTGGCCCATTGTTGACATTCTGACGGTGTTGACTCGACAGATATTGCATTGCATCTTGAGAATTCCTACATTGCATACCGCAGAGAGGCCGGTGGAACGACGAAAATGGCGTCATTGTGAGTCCATGAACCGTTATGTGTCTTCCCTGCTGCATATACCAGGGAAAGAATGGGAATGACATGATGAATTACTGCCATTCTACAATCAAAAATAATATAAAACCTTGCAAGTTTCAGTATACCGCAAGAACAGGTAATTGAAAGGGAAGATACCCACTCGCACTATATCATGAAATTTAACTGGAGCCACCTTCCGATGGGGGAATATACAACTTGACATGTGCATCAACTAAATCATTCACCATTTTACCGCTCATATGCAACACTTTGATCTTCGTCCGCTGGAAATTGAAAGGTAGGATCGTCAACTTTATCCTCAGTTACACTATGATCGCAGACCTACTAGAGCAAATGATGTCCCTCTGTAAACGAAACCAAATAGTTCCTTGAACTCGGGGTGGTTTTTTCCGATACCTGCAGCACCAAGGTACTTCACCGCTGTCTTTTTGATCACCTGATTGACGTGAGCATCAATAAATGCATGAATACGAGCAACTCGAAAGGGTACGCGTACCACTTTGTTGGCTTGCTCAAAATCGCATGCACTTTCCTCGGTTTCCACAAGAGCATCATTCTCTTCTGCTTTCCTCTTATTCTTGTCCTTGCTATCCAGATGACCAACTGCACCGAAAACGTCTATCTCTACATTGGGATTAACTTTCCCTTTACCGCCGCCTTTTGGCTTCAATACAGCTCTTGAAGGGAGTAAAGGAACTTTGAACACTGGTTCGCCCTTCTGTGATATCGTCCCTGAACCTTGTCTGGGCAAGTGCAACATCACTTCTCTCGCTCTCTTAAGAGTTTCGTCTTCATCTACGGCCTTTCCCTTCCCTTTCCCTGTGCCCAAACTGGACTTGATTCGTTTACTATTATTGACCATGTCATATGAATCAAGTGAACGCTTAGCACTGAGTATAGATGGAGGTTTGCGAGGTGTAGGATCGTCAGGCCGGGGACGGCGTGGAACAGAACGGGGTGCGGTCGTTATTCGTGCGACGTGGATCTGCACGGGAGGAGAGGCTGAGGTGGATGGAAGACATTCATGAGAAAGTTTGCCGTAGATGATGATCTCGGTCGTGTCTGGGCCGTCTACATGGAATTATAGATATTATGCTGACAGTGGGAATAACTATATGCGTACCACTGTCTCCAAGAGAAACGCGGATACCTGAATCGCTCCTTCCATCAAGAGATGAGATAGGAGTTAGGCAGAGTATGTTCTCAAAGTATACACGAGTGAGAGTAGCGTAAGGGTGAATGTCCCTGAATAAACAAACGAGGTCGCCGACAGCAATTATCACACGTTTGATGCAAGTGATAAGCCATAATTTGCTCACATACAAACATCACCAGAAGTGTCCAACCAAAAGTCCTTTAGTTTCGTGGTCCCTTTGAATCGCAAGGTGGGCCTTCCACGCATACTCTCCAAGGCGAGTGCCAAGGGGTTATCCAAGAGCTCCATTGTGCTGATACCATTGGGATTCGTAGCATTGTCACCAAGACGCGCGAAGAACGTCAATCCGTCGAGAAGAAGATGAGAGTCTGGAAGAGACAGAGCCCCGCGATATAACAGACGGTGGGGTGAACTCTTGCTCCCTTGTGGAGTGGTAGATACCTTAGTTACGCTTGGATCCTTCGTCGGTGTCGCCTGCGTGATCGTGATATCTGGAGCTGTTACACATGCGCTTTGGAACATGGCAAGATGGTCAGCACCACCGTTGCTTTGACTAGGGTTGGAGAAAAGTCGAGAGCTGCTGAGAATATCTTGGTAAAGGTCACGTAGTCTTCAGCTAATAAATACCAGCTAGCATAAAATTGCAAGAGTCCGGTACAGCTGAGATTTGCAGCTTTGGCCTGCGTCGTGCCAGAACGAGTCTCGTGTCGTGTAAACAGGAAACTCAGGTCACGTGAACGGACGCGTTATGGTTGCGTATTTATTTTGTGGCTATGCCTCTCTTTGAGTCGTCACTCATGTTCATTTCAGACCGTGACTATGGCCACACTGCCAGTGGCCATTTCTCGCGCCTATTCGTGTCTCGAATGCTCATTGGCGCCTCTTCGTGAACAATAATACTCAGGAAGGTGGCCATAATACTGCCTTTGGTGAAATTGTGGTTGTGGACAACTGGTCGCCATGAAGATCACAATAGAACCATCCTTTGTGCTTGGACCTTCATGATTGGTATAAATGGTATGCTGTATCCATTCCTCACTTCACCTTCTGCGCCATCATCTTTACTCGACTAGTCGTGTCAACATGTCCAATTCTAAGACTACGGTAAGCTAACTCCATGAATTTTGCTATATTCTCCTGCTGAACATATAGTAGTGGCGTTCAACCTTTAGCAAACGATCGCCCAATTCCAAATCTGCCGGTCAAGATAGCCCTCCCAGGCTTCGAATCCTTGCTAAAGACGCTCATGATCTGGAATCTAAGAGCTCCGACTCTTCTGACACTCAGAGCAGTGATGCCGACTCCGACGACGAGCACACACTCACCGCTTTCGGCGATATATCCCTTTCCGAAAGCTGTTATATCTCTAGCACCCCACCCATCCACCCATCCTCATACAAGCCAACTCTCAAATTGAGGGTAAGACGTCCCCCTATGCCGAAGAAGAAGTGGAGTGACAACGTAGGTCTTTGTTGATATGCTTGGTTGATTAATAATTTTTCTGAATATCTGTGTATTACAGTATTCTAAGAGCGTCTATGACGAGTCGTGGTCCATATCACCTCCGACCCCTTCTAGCAAAGGGCAGTTTTCATTGCTCTTGGACAAACTGAGCCCATCGAAACCATCCTTCACGGAGGGGATATCAAACAAAAAATTTAGCAACCCACTGAATCGTTCCAATGGAGGTTCCAAACCACTGGAGTCAAACGAGTCGCAAGCAGGAGATCAAAATATCCGGTCGAAGGGGATGAGAAAACTCCCCGTTCGGCCACCCATTCCCAAATGGGATGACAATTAACGAATCTGCTTTCACGCACATTTACTTTCACTTATTAATATTGCATATCGTCATGTGTATTCTAGTTAAACTGCAAGTGAAGCACTGTATTTTCAATGACAACAATTTCAAATCGTGATATATCATGCATTCATAACGAGCTCAAGCTAACATTACATGTCTGTCAGTCCTAAAATATTCCATTGCGACTATACTATTTGAGCGTTCAGATTGTCCTTCTCCCAATCGATCCACTGTGCGATTGCGCTCAAGGTATCACTCCTCTCCGGTTCATGCCAGGCAAACATGGCGTATACATGTATCCCATCTGGCGCCTCATAATAACTGATCTGTCCAGTATCATCGCCTTCACCCATATCACGCGCCATGTCATTCCTCAGTGTACGCAGCTGGTCTCTGAATAACTCTGCGCCTCCCGCGACAAGGAAAGTCCTTGGGAACCCCTTGAAACTAATTTCCTTGATGTAACGCGATGCAGGAGATATGTATGGATTGTACATGGCTGCATCAAATCCATGGGGTCCGAGATAGGAGTTTTTGGGGTAGGTTGATCGCCCAATGATTTCGGGTCCCAAGATATCCGATTTAAAGAAGTTGAGCGCGGAAGAGTCGGGGGTTTCATGCGAGCAACTCATGTCGGTCCGTGGTGAGAATAGAATAAGGCCCCCGGGTGGTGGGGGGAGATCAACATCAGGACTGTCATGGTACTCGACAAGGTAGCGGGCTAACGCCAGCGCCAAGTTCCCACCAGATGAATCCCCCTCGATAATAATAGCAGAAGCCGGTATACCTATGGAATTGACTAGATAGCTATACCCAGCCAGCGCGTCAATAAGCGCTGCGGGGAATGGATTGCGCGCAGGGTGAGGATCTGATGCTGAAAGGCGGTATTCAATAGAGAATGCGCATGCGAGGGAACAACACTGTTTGAGCAGATCACGCGCAATAGCGGCAGTAGGATCGTCCGAGTGCGCAGATAATTGTATGTAGCTTCCGCCGTGGAGGCGATACAAAACCTTTTCTCCGGGGTTCAATTGGAGACGCTCCCCGACCTTGACTTCTGACCCTTCTCGATCTAGCCAATAGCCAGGGATTCTGACAGACTTGACGTTTGCCATGGACGCCCATGTTGCGAGGTCTCCAGTAATAAGTCTGCTCGCGGTAGCTACCTCAACCCAGACACCTCTGATCCCTGGACCTGTTTGGATCTCGAGATGAGAAGGAGATATGAAGATGGGCCCTGTTCTATGCAAGAACTCGTTAAGAAATACTTCGAGGTTAGACGAGCGAACTCACTTGTAGAAAATCTGGCTGACATGGCGTATAAGATTGACCCAAAGACAACGCTTTAGCGACCACGATGGCCTTGGACGCCAAGGTCTAGGAATAGATACGAGAATCCAGAATGGTAGGCGAAAGAAAAGGGTGGATATGATTTGGTATGCTAGATACAAGCCGCGAGCGGGCTGGTGTTGTAGTTCGTGAACCATGCTGTCCTAAAGATAATAAGGTGGATTAGCTGCAAGGGCTGGTATCCTTACTGTAGCATCATAAGAGATCCAATGCTCCAATACCGTGGGGTGATCTCACACACTGCAGCATAATATGGAGTGAACTGAGTTGCCCATCGGTATGACTTCAGACCCCTAGCGACCCCTCGTTACATAATCATATTTTAACCCCTACTTTGCGGGGTCTGAATATACTATTTATTTTATTTCCCGGGACATCGAGCGCTCGGGGCCTTGTTGCGGAATCGATATGATTCGACAGAATTTCTGCAATGAACGAAGAGGACGAAGTTATCAACGTTCTGCCTATCCACTATTCTGCGGCCTTACATCCTAACATCCACATTCACCAATATCCTCTCCTCACCCGACCACTCCAGACCCCGCCTTCAGCTGCACTAACCGGTAAACGCATCCGTGCACGCGTGAAGCCCAACAGTCATAGGCTGGAACTCCATGTACCAGTAGATACTCGGCCGGAGGTGTGGAATGGCGAGCGCAGCAAAGAACTGGGCGGTGCACGGGCAGATGATGATCGCGAGAAAAACCAAGATATTGTCAAGGGTAAACAGGAGGGCGAGGAGCTCAGGCTCGGTGAAGTCCGTCTGCGAAGTGAAGAAATCCCAAAACAGGGTGCATATATGCTAGGTATTGTCCGAGATGGTGCGATCATGTCTAGGCTCGAGTTATTTTGTTTGATATCTCATACCTTTCATTTTGTTTTCAGGTCATATGCATCTGCACCCAATAACAGAGGCACACCAATTTCGTCCTACGCTGACATACCTGGATATACTGTCACGCAGAAACAAACGTTCTCGAGGAGGGGGTGGATCGGACTCTGACTCTGATGATGGACCTCCACCCGATCCAGACGAACCGGCTCCCGCTCCTGCACCTAAGAAGGAGAAAAAGGTCGCAGACGTGAGGGAGGTCCAGGTTTCAGCACGAAAGGCTGCGGACGACAAGGCTGGTAATCTTCAAGGCGGTTTATCTGCTGTACGAAGAGACATGCTGCTAGCAATACGTGCTGAAGAAGACGAGACCTGGCAGGATTTAGAGTTTTGTGATGGAGATGTAGGTTTTCCTTCTGTTCCTGCCCAGGTCATCTAACGAATTTTTTTGTTTTGATAGACTGCCGAGTCGAATACTGCTTTTGAGACACTGTTCTCACAAAACGAGGATCGGTTAGAGTGTAAGACTGATATCTCGGCTTTTATTAAAGAAATTAAAGGACTTGTATCATGATAACATTTGTTTCCTCTGTTGTACTTTCCTATATACTACAGCTATAGAGTGATAGTATGAGATAGACAGACATACTATATCTTATGTCGAAGGTTGGAGATATGCAGTTCTAGTTGATATAATCATGTCTGCAATCATATCTACAGTCTACTGTTTACTTAGGGGTGGCGGGGGTCTTTGAGGTCCATGGTTCTGGTCCATGGCCAGTACAAGCTTATACGTGGAACGCTGCACTGTGGGTACTTCAAGCAGCTCTGCGTTGACTTCGCACTTTCTTTCTAACACCTCACCATAACTTCATTTTCTATATAGTTCTATTTTTTGGATAGAACAGGTAGAGAACAAACGCCAAAGTCACAAGAGCAACGCGCGTTTGTAGGCCATTGCGATGTGGTCTCCATCATTTGTTGCAGCTCTTCTACTGCTACTGACGCCTGCAGCACACACTCTTAAAACGGGCGACTGGAAAACATGCTCCCAGTCAGGATTTTGTCGTCGAGGTCGCGCGCTTTCTGCACGAGCACAGGATGCAGCAGACGTGTGGAAGTCCCCGTATTCTGTGATCCCTTCGTCCGTCGCTGTGGCTTCAAATCTGGCGTCTTTCACTGCGGCCGTCAAGTCTTCGATTTACCCAGAAATAAACTTTGAGCTGGATGTGCGAGTGCACAAGGACGGGGTAGTGAGGGTGCGAATGGACGAAGTAGGCGGTTTGCGAAAAAGGTACGACGAGGCAGCGTCATGGGCGCTTGTACAAGAGCCAGAAATCAGTCGAGCAATCCAATGGTCAGTAGGCAAGCAGGAAATCAAGGCGAAATACGGCGAGAAGAAGGATGTGGAAGTAACTGTCGAGTATAACCCTCTGAAAGTTACATTGTCGCGAAATGGCAAAGAGGAAGTTGTATTGAACGGCCGTGGTTTACTGCACATGGAGCACTTCAGGACAAAAGCCTCTGGAGATGACAAACCTGTAGAAGGATCTGAGGGAGATGCACAGGCTGTCATGCAAACTAATCCTGCAGCCTGGTTTGAAGGCGATACTGAAGACGCCTGGTGGGAGGAGACATTCTCTTCGTGGACCGACTCTAAGCCCAAGGGTACGCGTGATGTATTTTACAGTTAATGTTCCTGACTCAGACTTGAACCAGGACCTGAGTCCCTTTCCATTGACATCAATTTCCCGAGGCACGGTCACGTATATGGTATTCCTCAGCATGCGACCAGCCTTTCTCTGCCCACCACAACTGGACCTTCTGCTACATTCACTGATCCATACCGCTTGTATAATGCTGATGTATTCGAGTACCTCGCATCCTCGTCCATGTCGCTCTATGGTTCCATCCCTCTTATGCACGCACACTCAGCCGAATCAACTGTTGCTGTCTTCAATGCCGTCGGATCTGAAACGTGGATTGACATAGGGCGCTCGAACGACCGCTCTACAGAGACACATTGGGTATCAGAGTCTGGAATCCTTGACGTGTTTATCTTGCCCGGTCCTACTCCTGAAGAAGTGTTCGCACAATACGCGCGACTAACTGGAACGCCTGCGCTTCCCGCTCATTGGTCTCTCGCTTATCACCAGTGCCGATGGAACTACGTGAGCTCTGACGATGTTCGTGGAGTACAGAAAAGGTTCGATGAAGAAGATATTCCAGTGGATGTCTTTTGGCTTGACATCGAATATGCTGAAGAACATAAGTACTTTATTTGGGATAAGAAAACTTTCCCGGATCCCGTGGAAATGACTAATGACGTGGATGCATTAGAAAGAAAGGTGAATTTTCACACTTGTGTGGCAGTTACGAACAAGCTGACAGGCATACGTGTGACGCACTTAGATGGTCGTTATCATCGACCCTCATTTAAAGCGTACCTCTTCGTACCCTGTTTATCAGAAAGCATCCGAGCTCGCCGTGCTTGTCAAACCTAAGAGTGGAGAGGGTGAGTATGAAGGTTGGTGCTGGAGTGGAAGCTCTTCTTGGATAGATGGTTTCAACCCCGCTAGCTGGGAATTCTGGAAAGGGCTCTTCAAAACCAAGTCTATCGACGGTCAATGGTCCTGGACGGAGAGCACAGACGCCGTGCATATATGGAATGACATGAACGAAGTAAATGAAATTCAGTATATTCTTTGTGACGTGACTAAATATAACATTCGCAGCCATCTGTGTTCAACGGTCCAGAAATAACTATGCCGAAGGACAACGTACATTACGGAGGTTGGGAACACCGAGATGTTCACAACATCAATGGCATGCTCTTCGTAAATAATTTACCCATATACTGCATTCTCATTATTGAAGGTGACCTCTTAGACAAACATGACATACCAAGCTGTTGCTGCGCGTTCTGACCCGCCCAAGCGGCCATTTGTCTTAACACGGTCCTTCTACGCAGGTTCTCAGCGCTTTGGTGCTATGTGGACGGGTGACAACCTCGGGACATGGGAGCACATGACCGTTAATCTTAAGATGGCCCTTGCCAACGGTATCGGTGGTATGACCTTTGGAGGCTGTGAGTTTTCTATGTTGTGGCGATGGATTCACTTTGTATCCGTGTTGCTCATGCCAGTCTTTCGTAGCGGATGTTGGAGGCTTCTTCGGTAATCCTGAGCCTGAGATGCTCGTACGATGGTATGCTATTGGTATCTTTTCGCCCTTCTTCCGGGCGCATGCACACATCGACACGAAGCGTCGTGAGCCCTACCTTTTGGATGAACCATACAAATCAATCCTGCGCGACACCATCCGTCTTAGGTACGCGATGCTCCCAATGTGGTATACAGCGTTTAGGGAAGCGACAGTTACTGGTATCCCCATCCTAAGGTGTGTACTAAGTTCGCAACGAATTGGGTGGATGGGACTCAATTGTAATGGATGAAACAGACCTCAGTATGTCGTGTTCCCCAAGGATGAAGCCGGCTTCGCCATCGATGACCAGTTCTACGTTGGAGCATCTGGTTTACTTGTGAAGCCAGTTACTGAAAAGGGGGCCACTGAAGCATCGATATACCTGGCTGAAGATCAGGTTTGTTTATCCTACTGTCATGTATTTTTTTTGACTAATAACCACTCTAGGTCTACTATGACTACTTCGCACACTATGCTCACCAAGGCTCGGTAAAAGGTAAATATGTCACAGTACCCGCAGCATTGCACCAGATCCCTCTCCTTGTTCGTGGCGGGTCTATCATTCCCACAAGGGAACGGCACCGACGTTCATCCCCACTGATGAAGTATGATCCATTCACACTTCGCGTCGCTCTTGACAAAGTCGGTTCTGCCCGCGGCGAACTTTACCTTGATGATGGAGAAACATACTCCCACCAGGATGGTGAAATCGTGTGGCGCGAGTTCACCGCTGAAACAGAAAAGAAAAGCAAAGTATTGCGCGTTAGTAGCAAGGACTTGGCCTTGGAGAAACCCCAGGAAGCTGTGGAAGGTAACGCGCTTGCGCACTTCGACCCTGCGAATGCCTACGCAAAGAAGATAGCGCATGTAAGAGTAGAAAAAATTGTGCTCGTTGGGCTAGGCAAGCAACCGAAGGCCGTGAGAGTTGAGGGAGGTAAGGAACTTGATTGGGATTATGCCCCTGGCGTATCGAGTGGAAAGGAGGGTCAAGCTGGTGTGTTGGTCGTCAAGGATCCAGCTGTTACTGTCGTGAGCGACTGGACTCTTGTTGTCGAGCTATGATGATGTAGATTTCCGGCACCGCTGACGCAGTACACCCCAGCTAGGATGTAGCAGCCACTTTTAATTAGTATTGCGTTCTAACAAATATACCTTGAACAATACCAAAGCTTCGAGGATACAGCAAATGCTCAAACAACGTATAGAGAAGTCCACAGTTTATTCTATTTGTTGCCAGAGGCACTACAAAAAATCCAAGAACACAAGATAATCATAGCAGAAGTTACATAGAGCAAAGAAAACTAAGTGTCCGATGAATTTGTCAAGTAAAAAATACAGCTACACACTAACACTTTACAACAACAATGATACCTCGCCATTCGTACAAGGAAGAAAAACAGTAGACGCTCACCACTGCGTATGAGCCGTGCTCGAGGCTCCTGCGATAGTCGCTTTTTAAAATGATACAGTAGCCGCTGGTGGGGGAGGATACCCTGGATACCCAGGAACCCACCCTCCCGACGACGGACCTATTTGTCCGGTTGGCTGCTGAAAGGCAGGGGGAGGAGCACCATACGAGAGTGGATACATAGAAGAATACATAGGGTGAAACGGGCCAGGCCTGGCTGTAGGGTGCGGCTGGAATTGCATAGGATAAGGTACAGAAGAAGATGCATGGAATGACGAATGCGGGAATGGCTTTGGAGCCGTAGGTGAAGATGCAAGCAACGGATACGGCATATGTGAGTGAATCGAAGAAGACGACGTTGAGGAGATTGAAGACGGTTTACGCGTGTGACGTGCTGCAGCTTTTCTAGGATGCCGCTGGGGCTGAGGCTGCGTAGGCGAATCCAACGCTGACTTGCTGCCATCTACAGGAAGAATGGTTGCATTAGCGGGTTTTTCGGTATTCGCTGATTGGGAGGTCATGACATCAAATGATGATGGACGAGGGCGATTCAATGCTTGGACAAGCTCGTGAGTACGGCGAGCTTTTGCATCGGCATCGTCTTCTTTGATAGTCTCAGCCAATCCACTATCACGACTGTCTGTCTCACCCACGAGAGAAGGCGAGGACGAATGAAACGTCCGATCGCGCTCTGACGCAGCAGACCTTGGTCTGGGACGAACTCGACTTTTGGTCTTCTCCCGCTCAGCTGCACTTGCGGACCTAAGCTGGTCAATAATTTCGCGAGTCTTCGATACTTTACGGTTACGCGGATGTAGGTCGGACAAAAACGGCGGTAAGAGGACAGAAAATGGGGCCGGTGCTAGGCGAACTGGCAGCTTTGACGGTGACCCGGGGGGCGTAACTGTGGTGTAGAAACCCTGCTCATCTTTCTTCAAACTGGGTGGAAAGTACTGGTAATTGGCATTTATCGAGGGAAATGTGAAATTGGAAAATGTAGGAGACGGCGCAGTGGAACGTACAGGATCAGTTGGGTTGACCCACGACATGGACATCGTGGGGCTTGCGGAGATTGGAGCAAACGATGACAAGGGCCCGTGCATTGTCTTTGACGGTGTAACTCCGCGGGACCCTGAGATGGGGGAGGTTGGGCGAACAGCAATATCTATGAGTGACTTCTTCTGCGTTGGCGTTAGAGGAAGCGGATCCGAATCTGCTGAGCGCTCTGAATCATACTCAGATGGTGTCGATGACTGCGGTCGGTACCCTGGATAAGTAGTATGATCAACGAATGACCACAGTTATAGGTTAGTGACAATTGCTATTACCTTCTACATTCCTGGCTAGGGCTTCGCGCCATTCTACCCCAACAAATTCCTTAACGAGTTCTGCCCACTGCAACTTCCCAGAGTCAACGTCTTCTTTACTTATCGGAGAAGACAAATCCTGGGATTGTGCCTTATACATATGCCCCAGTTTCAGATCCGGCATGACGTTATGGTGGAACCCAGCGTCTTGTTCATATTTCTCCAACGCAGCTTCAGCAATCTTGACCCCAGCTAGGCTAGAATTCAATAACCTGTCTTCCTTCTTGGTGGTCTCTGACCGAGTACTTGTTGGTTGACTCGGATGTTTGCTCGACTCACCCACATATTCCTGCCTGGTGGATGGTAGTCTGAGCATGGGACGCATGCCATACGTGTGAAAGTTGCAATGATACGGAAGTCTACTGCAGATAATAGGTGCGATCGATTTTTTCTTGACGCTTGAATATGACCAGTTAACATCCTGATAATGCGTCTCCCATGAAAGGGCCCATTGACCCGCGCTCCCTTCGTCGCCTTTGGGTATTTTCATCGGATTTGAGGCTTCCAGAAATACCATAGCAGTTCTGTGGGTGTATATATAACAAAAAAACCGATAAAATGACAAAGGGGAAATATGACTTTGCTTCAGTGGTGCCAAAGCTTTCTGATGAAACAAAGAGCGTACTGATTCTGCAACCAAGCTCCAAGGCCCATGGGCAAAGACCCGGCTGGTCAAATCTGAGAAGACCACAATGCAGTAAGAAGTAAAGATGTGAACAAAGATTATCGGTTTTCAATCGAACATGTGTTGGGCAATCCACGAAAAGACTCCTTGACACAAAGGAGGTCACGTTTCCACCTTCCGTATATGGCCAACCGCTCCGTCGGCCACGTGCACTCGCGGGATTCTCCAGCTGAGAAATACACATGGACCTACAGTTACATAAGCATCTCGTTTCTGACCAGAACGTACTCTATGGCTGGGTAGCTTTTCTGTATGTAGTATATCCTTACATCAAAGCAAGCACCAAAGCCCGCTCTTCCTACTGCGGGCTGAATATTCGTACAACATACAATGCACACTGTCTTCATCGCTTGATCCACCGTGATCTTAGACTGGACCTTGGGCCTAGCATGATTCACCATCAAGTTCCACCGGGCTGCACAAAAGGGCTTTGACTCACCGAGGACCAAGCAACAGCACGAATGGGCGAGCCATCACACCTTTCCAGCCGTAAAGGCAGGAGGCTGACGACTGGCTCAATCAGTTCAAGCACCTGCTCCAAGTTACACAGGTTCTCCGCAATCACCCCTCCTGCACCGAGGACGATTCGATGAACGCCATGGGTCGGGTTGTCTGTGCCGACTTCGTCGGGACTCATTGTATCGCATCCGATGACCCGAACACCCTTGCCCACTATCTTCTCTGCTGCGCTGGTATCAAGGTACGGATGGTCTCCATAATTACTCTTTCCCCAGTACCGCGACCACCCAGTACAGATTAGCACGATCACACCCTCGTGCATCACATCCTCCCACTTCTCGATATCTTCCCATACAATCTTCTCGTGTGCTTTCTTTCCTCGGACATCTAACACGAGTGCGCGTCCAACCAGTGTTCGCAGATCTAACTGGTCAATAGTTTTCCCGCCTTCGATGAAGTGCCATGGGGCGTCTATATGCGTTCCTGTGTGTGATCCTAACGATAGCGCATGTACGTTAGAAGCATCATGAGGTAAACAGGATATTGGCGACGCTGAGTAAGTAGGGTGTCCATCGAACACTGGTACAGGTGTAGATGTTGAAAGTAGGTGTGTAAGGTCGAGCATATCACGAAAGTGAACAACGAGAAGCGGGAGGATAGAATTTGAGGTGCGTTCACCTAAACAAATAGATACGATATTTACAATGTCCGGGATGGGAATTAGGGGCGATATATGTGAAGTTGTTCTCAGGCTTGGCATCCGTACCACTACCTCATCCTTGTTCTCTAGCATAGATCATTTGACACTTCAAGTTGGATCAAAACGCTGCTTTTTGTTCCGGCGGTATGCTTCTGATCCGTCGAACCGGACAGCAACAGTCACAAGATCATCCGTTCGGACCACTTCATTAGCCTTACATGGTGATACAATTTTATAAGCTATCTGGTACTTCAGATTAGTCTTGAAACTAGTGCCCGAACGGATTGACAAACAAATTCACCATCTCTTTATACCACTGAAGTTGCTTCGTCACCGTCACGGTTTTCATATTCACGTATTCTGGCTCTGAGTTGTTCCAGTTCGGCATCCATTTGTTCGTCACGAGCTTTCATTTGTTCGTCGCGAGCTTTCATTTGTTCGTTACGAGCTTTGAGTTGTTCGTTGTTAACTTTCATTTGTTCGTTATGAGCTTTAATCACCTTTGAATTGCTCTAGACCTATTTTTATCCCTTGCTCAATGAGCTTGTTGGAAAAGGTAAGTGATAAACGTAAAACCCATCAAGGACTCTTCACTCACTGCGCGTCGACTTTCTTCTCGAGCTATCTCTTCCTGCTTCACCTTTTCACGCGCCTCATCACATGCCCTGTTATATTCTTCAGATACCGTCTCTACACTGTCCTGATCGTCGAATTTTAATTCTAGGTACTCGGATCGTATAGCATGGGCCTTTGGTGAACTGTATGTCTTCTCCCGTGTCAAACACGGTATTGGC
Source organism: Serpula lacrymans var. lacrymans S7.9 (assembly GCF_000218685.1). NCBI lineage: Eukaryota > Fungi > Basidiomycota > Agaricomycetes > Boletales > Serpulaceae > Serpula > Serpula lacrymans. The sequence goes on along the minus strand of NW_006763294.1, from coordinate 939,102 downwards.
AAACCAGTAGCACTGATGCTCATCAATACTGCAGGGGGGTGCGTGCTTGTTGACCACGTTCAGAAGGACACTTAGCTGGCGAGCAGAAGGCGTGGAAGTGCTTTCGGTGGTGTTGGGGGGAAACGGGAAAGTGAGCTGGTATAGCACCGTGTATGGTTTAAACTGTTTGGTGGCATGCGCTTTAAAGTCTTCTCTGCTCAGGTAAATATGGTCTTCGGTAAGTATGTTGGAAAATGAAGAAGTCGCAATAGCCGATCCTGCCAGTGGAGAAGTCTGAACAGATTCAGACGAAGTGGTTGGTGGCGTAGCTGGGAGTGAACGGTCGACAATCAACATTGCTTGGGCAGCGCTTGTCGGATGACGAACGTAAATCAACAAGAATTCGTGTTGTTTGTCGTTTTTACATTTACAAAACAGAACGCGGTCAATATAGCACCGTGTCGTGAGGTGGTTGTTGAATAGGAGGTAACGTTCCCATGTGTCAGGAAATATGTACCCAAGGCCCGGGCTGAAAGCATTATCGAATAGGCAGGCGATGTCAGTTGGAAATGGTATGCGCGGTTGAACGGTCGTCGAGAAGAGGTGGCGGACGGATGACTGGCTTGATCCCATCTTCAGTCTATGAATGGGTGGGTAAGGGCTGAGTGTTTTTTAAGTCTGAGTTTGACCTTCTATACCCACTGTCAAGACCCTGAGATGACGGTGCGTCAAATCAAGCTTCTAATGAGCTCGTGCACTACGCGTGTTTAGTACATAAACGCGTGTAATGCGCTAATACGGCAGCCTGAGAATCTTTACGAGGGCTGTAACTGTCTACTTATAGTAAACATCAATAAAATATCATAAAGTAATGCTGTTTACCTTATACTGACACCAGCCAGTGATGCTCACGTCGTACATGCTTCATCACAGCCATCTGACAAAAAAAGTCGGTTTACGACCAACACACTTAACCTCGATCGAATCCAAGCTATTTCCAAGTGATAGGTAGCGGTTTTGACTTCTTTTAAGAGTTTTGTGGGGTCTGCGACAGAACGTCTGTTACATGGTACCTTTGAATAAAAAAAACTTGATTGTGAACCTTGACGATTAAACGTCACTGAGTCTGGTGATTGTTAGTGTATTCAAAAGTTATCCTATAATATTCGGGTCCATGGGATGGAACTCGTTTGAACTGACCGCTATTGAGATGCGATTGACCTGTATCCTCACAGGTGTTTTTTAGTACAGTGCCAAAAAACATTGGAAGAACATTGACAGATGACTCACAAAACCGCAAAACTTCAAAACCCAGTCATAGTCGTCATCAGTCGGCTTACAGTTCCAAATTAATATAGCTCCAGCGAGGGGGCCCGTACTCCGTCGTATAACCATTTAAATCCAGCGGACAGGGATAACTGAAGGTATAAACTGGTATATGAGAATGCCAACTTTAGTACTGCGGGTGGCTTTTCAGGATAGGCACGATCCACTGGACTTGTCGTACGATGCTGTGGTCCTGTAATACATGTTGTATCAAGGCTTCAGGGGCCGCACTGAATAGCTATCACCTCTAGTAATCGCTGACAAACGAATACCTCGCTTTCTCTTAGCTTTGCATATTGTTATCAGAGGTCTAAATAAGAAACTCACCAGCCAACGAGCCAAATTAGGCAGGGTGTTCTCGAGAGAATGGCTAGAAGATTCTAGATTTGAAACGTAGACGATCGCATCAAGTTGAGATGGACGACGCGAGAATTACGAGATTGTGATTTATTTTCTGCATTTTCCTTTATTTGTCTGAATGTTAGATAAAATGGTAGTACATTTGGAGGGAAGGGATAGCAGTATAGTTTGAGAACACATCGTGTGTACCGCGGCAAACCACAATATTATTACGTTGCAAGTGTTCCTGGAGTCAAGGGGAAGTCAGTGATACGTTTGACAAGAAAGAATGACGGTTATGCATGCCTCTGGGTCTGCTCCTCCAGCCATATGCCCTCACGGGGGCTCCATCTGCTCCCTTGATATTCATCGGCATCAAACTCACCCAGATCTCCTCTTCTGGGTTATCTCCAATCGCTGCAAGTTCCCCGAGATTTTTCAAGTTCTCACAGATAAGACAATCGTTGCCCAGGAGTGTTTCATGTACCCCGAACGGATCACTGTGCTGATGCCTCGACTGCCCCTCCATCACAGTTTCATCTGGGCTAAAAGTATCAACTCCAACAAAACGCGCGCCAAGCCTTGTTAATTGCACTGCTACCTCCTTTGACAGATAGGGATGCTCGAAGTATTTCGCCGTGCCCCAATATGTGTCCCATCCCGTCCAGAATAGCACAATATCAGCTTTATTCTGTGACCTTGCCCCTATTCCTTGTATTCCTTTCGTAGCTGATAATACCTGCTGTATGTCTTCCCATTCAACTCTCCTCTTTACCTCGCGAACTTGGTCTGGATTCCTTGATCCATCGGGCGGCTGGACCACCTGGCGAATATCGACAATGATTGCGCGCCCGACGAACGACTCGAAGTCTAGTTCATCCAGTTTCTTCCCATTCTCGCAGAAGTGGTACGGTGCATCGATATGCGTTCCACAGTGTGTTCCCATTGATAATGAATGTAGATTGAATCCGTCTGAGGCAATATTGTAAACAGAGCTCATCTCGAACGGCGTATCTCCAGGATAACATGGCGTTGGGTTGGTCAAGGGATGCGAAAGGTCAATGAAAGGGCTGGAACGCATGACTTGGTGTATAAGGTAGCGTAAGTATGAACCGGAAAAACTTGTCAGTTATCGATTTATCGGTTCGGAGTCAACTTGAATGGCAGCCAGTGATCGACCGGGCCGCGGGCCGGAGACTAACATCACGGAAACTGAGGCATTTCATTTAAGTTACAACTGGGCAGGCAGTTATCAATGACAACAGAAGCCACCATTGTAAGATGTAACATCATCATCTCAGGAGAAATTGAATGTTTCTACTGCACAGTGTGCTCTGTTAACTGGAAAGGCTCGGTGCCCTGGGCTGCATTGTAATCAGTCATCGTATTCGTAGAAACCTTTGCCACTTTTACGCCCCAACCACTGAGCGTCTACCATGCGCTCAAGAAGAACGGAAGGTCGGTACTTCGAGTCGGACGTCCCAGTGTATAACGTTTGCTGAATTGAGAGACATGTATCCAAACCAATACTGAAGGTGATAGTTTTAGGTTGGTACGGGTTAGATATAAGGTAATGCGGCTCACAAATCAGCTGTGTCACCCAGTCAGACAGCGTTAGAGGTGTCGCGTTATCCCATGGAGAAAAGGCAAATTAGGATAAAGGATTCAGAAAAGCATCAGAGCTCCGCACCTAGCTGGAGTGGCCCCATAGGATGGTTCATTCCTAGACGGAATGTCTTATCAATGTCGTCACGAGTAGCTGTGCCCTGTGATAATATGTTGAATATTTTCTGACAGGCAATGAGTGAAGTCAAATACAATACCTTCTCTAAACACATGATCGCCTGAAGAACAAGAGTTCATATGAAATCATCACAATAAATTTAACCCTAACCTCGTTAATGAATGGCATCAACAGCGCATTCGACACGAAACCTGGGACGTCCTGAGACGTTGTAACCTCTGCAAACGTGATTTAGGTTGAAGAACCACACAGTAAGGAAACAGTTCCACTCACCCTTTCCGCATGCTTCTGCGAATGCTCGTGCACGGTCCAAAGTATCAGGGGTCGTTTGTATTGCGGATATGAGTTCAACGAGTTTCTGAAGGGCCACGGAAATATATCAGTGGACAGAGTGGTGAGTTGACAAGCATACCATAACAGGGACAGGATTGAAGAAATGGAGACCTGTGATATCAATATAATTCAGTATACATCGGTCGAAAGTTCTCCACGCCTTACCAACGACCCTTCCAGCAGCTTCTTTTCCTTCCTTAGATGCGGCAGTTTTTCCAGATGGAATGACTGCGGCAGCGATTTTTGTGATACTGATAGACGAAGTGTTCGTAGCCAAAATGGCATCCGGCCTTAGTGTCTCCGCAAAGCTTTTGAACAATGTCCGCTTGAGATCCATATTCTCTGTAACAGCCTCGATTATCATATCCACGTCACGCATGGCATCCAAACTATCGACAATTCGTACGCGATCGCGTGCCTCCTGAGCTTCAGCTGCCTGGAGTTTACCCTTGGAAACGTCCTTCGCAAGGAGCTTATCCATGAGTGCCAGACCTTTGGTTATTTGCTCTTGCGAGCGGTCGTGTATAAGTACAGGAACTTTGGCACGAAGAGCAGAGACAAAGGCAATGCCCGTGCCCATTTGGCCTGCGCCGAGCACACCTAGGAGTTTGATACCATGAGCGACGGACATGGTGAAGGTCACGATGAAAGGTGTATATAATCACGTGAAAGTAAAAGTCACCCCCTTCAGTGATGGCACGTGACATCAAGAACGCTTTTAGGCAAAAACCATTCTTCGATTCAAACGTGATGCCGTATCGCCCGGAGGTTTGCAAGTCCTTAGATGCTCAATTGTACTAGTAAAATGATATCCACGAATAATGGCGAAGCAAATGTCTTTCCATTGAACGCTTGGCTCATGGCAAGGCTAGTGGATCCACGCACCCCAGAGTGTGGATTTATCCTTAGGCAAGGTGAAGCAAACTCGAGAGCTCGACGATCCTTTAAAGGACAGTCCGAGGGCTCAGTCACTGGTGGGAGACAGTATGTGAGCTGATGGAAATCATACTGTCCGCTAATATCCGTCTCTATTCATGTCGATCTATTCATCTGAATCTCGACCGGAACAATGACATAGAGCCTCATCAACTCGAACATCAGGGGAGAAAACACACTGTCAACGTTCTACTTGGACGACTTGTTCTGCGCACTACGTGGAGATGCGGCTTAATTGTCAATAGGGAAGTTCTTTAACAGTCACATTAGCCCCAAAGCACGAGTTGAGGTTCTTTGCAATGTATACGACGCATCGAGAAAGGTGTCAGGTAAGAGCTGTCAGACTTGCTTGCTTGTTCGGTTCGAGGATTGCGACAATAAGCGGTACACTTATTTTCTGCTCTCTCTCTATTGGTAGGTAGTCGGGTTACTCGCCAATGTCGACCATTCAGGTTGTGGATGCTACTCCCTTATGGCCACTTAATAGAGTCATCCTTGTCACAGGACTTGTTCGGTGAGTTCGTTTGGCAAGCCCGTGATTCTTCTTCCCTTCACTCATCTCGTAAATTCTCTGCATGGGGCCTAACCCTGACTCGTTACCGTTCTAACCCAGTACAATCCTGATTTCCAATCCACCTCATAGCAGGGTGCATTGTCCCCTTCGCCATTACTAAGTACGTCACATTCACTTCACCGTTTGCTTATAAGGCTCAAGAACTTTCCTTTCCACCCTAAGCTTTATTCCCTTCGCTCAACCAATCCCTTACAGAGTAATCATGTACTATCACTCATGGATTCCAATGCAGACCCTATTAATGTACGTCCATTGCTTTACAATAACTTTGCACCTGTTAAACTTTCATCGTACTCATGAATCACAGTCTGGCGTGAATGCTAACGATGCCGGATGGCCTACGCCAGAAGATGGCACCATTATACGTCGCGTCGGCGGTTCTGACTGGTCTGTGTATACTGAAAACCCCAGTGGATCACCATACCCCCTTTCCGCTGAAAGTGCATTCGCGCTTCCCCTTGACTCTGCTCTGCTCTACTTCCTGACTCGTGGCGGCGGCAACGTCGGTGACGTGAACATCGTGAACTCGGACGTCGCTAGAAATAAAGTCGATGTCCGTGTGCATGTGAATTACCATAGACAGGAAGCATTGGATCATGCTAATGTCTGTTTGTTGAAGAAAGAGAAGGAGGATGGTGAGGGTGTGGGTATTTTTGTGAGTTTTTTCTCCCACCATCTGCATGAATGAACTGCGCCAGGTTGTCTTAACGCCTTGTCAGACACCCAATGGTTGGCACCCCACTGATAGGCTAGACCGCATGCATTTCACGGTTACAGTGACTTTCCCCGCTACCTCGGATGGCAGTCCTTTGAAGATCAAGGACTTTGAAAGCACTACTTCTCACTACTCTCACCAAATTGCCGATCTCCGGGGAACAGTTTACTTCGGTGTCTTCACCATAGGGAGCGATTCTGCGGGAATCACCTCAGAAGTAAGTTCTCTCTTCCTTTAAGCTATGCACTTATTGATATTTTCCCTAGTCTATCTTCGCAGGTTCCGGCACGTTCAAAGCTACTAAAGGGGCTATCAAGGGCGCGTTCAATGTGTCCTCATCGCTAGAGCTTACAACTACCGATGCAAACATCACAGCTCGAGTGGGTCTTCGGAACGACGTGGCTTCTTATCTGGCTGGAAATCAAACAAGTGACAGGTTTGCACATTGCCCTGTTGACACACATGAGTAAACTAACCCCTACGCCCCCCAGTTCTACCCACTCTGACGCAGGAACTGGCGGAAACTTCAAAGTCTCCGCTACCACCGTCAAGGCACCTATCACCCTTACTCACATAAGCTCTCCCATCGACTCTATCCAAAACCTCGTCGTATCTACCGTATATGCTCCCGTAACTGTGTCGTTAAACAACGCCTACGAAGGCGGTTTCACACTCAATTCCTCATACTCCCCTCTCACTGTGGTCAAGAGTGGTGCAACGGATCCTTCTGGACAAGGACGAGAGCGTGTTCTGAAGAAAGACTCGCAGAGTTCGGATCATGTGACTGGCTCGGTGTATTGGAATCCTAATAGCGGACCAGGGGTATCTCAAGGCAGTGTTCAGATCACGACGAGCAAGTCACCCATCAGGCTTACCGTCTGAGTGACCGTTGGTTGATTGTGCAAGGTTGTCTACATATCGAATTCCTGGTATCTTCTTACATTGTCTTTGTACTATCACATCTGTTGTAACGGGTATTGACAAAAATTGAAACTGATCTCTGTTGGATGTAGTAAAGTGTAAAAGCAAAGGCCGGAAGCTGACTTCCGAGTTCCGATGTTTCCGCTTTCACCATGACCAAACCATGTCGGTGACCACGAATCAGAAAGAACGTTGGCTAAACGCTACAGGATGCTTACCTCGCACGCCCACGCCTAATATACACCAAGCAATATCTCGAAGAAATACGAGCAGAAGAACCGTACTCAATCTCCGGCTTAAAATTCGGCTGCAAGTTCAACGCCGTCACAAGTGTTCAGATTGGTTTTCCAACAAAAATTGCAGTGGGAAGGTCATCTATGAAAGAAAGGCGATAGCGCATTCAAGTTGTAGCCTAGGGTAGTATATTCAGAATTCCTTTCCAGTGAAAAAGTACGACCCATGACCTCAATTATTCGGTTCTCTCATAAAGTTGCGTGGTCCAGGGTCGACTGTCAGCTTCGTTGTACTTGTGCCAAAACGGAAAGCGCCCGCTCTTGGCAGTCAGCCCTTAGCACGACGATGTGCCAGAATTTAATCTCGACAAACTGTACGATTCCCATAGACAGTGTTGTGCCACATCAGGCATCAGGCTTGTCGACACTCCAGTTGAATGAGGCGACATATTCAAACTGATTCAGATACTAGTATGTCCAATTAATCCCTGCGGGCATCGGTCAGTAACTTCATCTTGTTTTTGCATTCTGTCTAATTGCACACCTAATCGTGATCGAAGAATTTATATAGTGCTGTAAGTGAACTACACACTCTCATGGCGCTAACTGGCTTAGACTAGCCTTTTCGCCGAGTCACTGGCACTACGCTGTGTTGCAAGTCACCCCAAAACCATTTTGCTCGGCATTCAGCCTTGGCTATGAATTATTGCCAAGGTATTAAAACCCTCCATCTATGCAGTAGACGACCCCAGCCTCCCCAAATCACCCAACACCAAAGTTCCTCAGTGTCCATCATGAATAGCCTCTTCTTCTTTAGTGCTCTCATCGCTGTGTTCTCCTCCACCCTATCTCTGGCAGCTCCCGCTGAAAATGAGCTAATGAAGCCAATTGAGAGTACTGATGCCAATGATATCACCGCCTTCGATTCCAACTTTGAGCTGCTACGTCGTCAGAGTTGTTCAAGTGGATATGGTTCATGTTCTGATGGGGGGTGAGTGCTTCGACATTACGTTATGTACGCTTCGCTTAATGTACGCTTCATCTTTCAGCTGTTGCCCACTTGGAGGACAATGCTGCATTCTGCAACGATGCTGCGGCAAAGGGTGAGATTGCTGTTACCTTGATGTTCCGATCGTACCAAATGACTCGCGTTCTCTTACCAGTTATTACTGTGTCCGCAATGCCGCCAGCACGAGGGTGGGCTGTTGCCCTAACGGTAGAGTGTGCTCCGCTCCTCAGAGCACGGAGAACGATCAGGCTGAGAATGCCACTTTGGAAGAGCTGTCTTGAGCAACGTGGTCTAAGGAGCGTAGATAATTTGAATCAGTGTATGTCGCGACAGCAACATAAATAATTATGAGCTTATCACGTGATCGCGTTGAGATAAGATAACACTCGCGACGTCATCTTTGTTGCTCCAGCATATGTTACTTTAAGGATACCCTTGACTAGCTTGACTTTTGACTACCATGACCAGCACGCTCCCGCCATTCATACAAGCCTCTGCAGGCTCATTAGGCAGTGCTACTGCTAATATCCTGTCTTATCCACTGGATCTTATCACAACCCGCATACAAGCCAATAAATCTGTCCGCAAGCTCATCCAGAGACATGGCGTCACGGCATTGTATGATGGTATTGGTTCTGATACGTGGTCTACTTTCGTATCAAGGTAAATTACTTCAGTTTTTTTCTAATATTGAAAAATTTGAGGATTAGCTGAATATATAAACAGTTTCTTTTACTACTATGCATACTCTTTCCTCCGATCTATTCTGACGAGGAGGAGGGCAAAAGCTGCCATGCTTTCTGTGCCACAAGAACTTGCGATTGGTTATATAGCAGGCCTGGCCAGTAGAGCGATATCTACACCTCTCGGTACTATTACTGTACGTTTACAAACGGAGCGTGATGATGAAGACGCCCTTTCGCCTGACGATGGCAAGGCAGGGAATACAAAGACTGGATTTCGAGCTGCATGCGAGCATATATATGACGAAAATGGTTTACTCGGATTCTGGAAAGGTATTTATTCATTATTATCTCGTCGAATTTCATACAACTACATACATTCGTAGGATTTTCAACGACTTTCCTTCTGTCGTTAAACCCATCTATCACTCTGTTCCTCTTCCAGCTTTTTCGACGTGTGGTTCTCAGGGGCAGAGACCTTTCCACCCCGACGCCACAGCAAGCATTTATAGGCGGGGCTTTGGCAAATTCATTCGGTATTCATTCTCCTTCGCATTCAATGACTGATTTTCCTTGAAGGCTGATGGGCACCATTCAGCTGTGGCTGTTCTATATCCTTTCATCCTTGCTAAGACACTCGTACAAGTGACACGGACTTCACAAGATGCTGTGTCATCTAGCACATCAACTAAGTCGCCCCGTCCAACCCCGACAATCCAATCTATAATCAGCTCACTGTATGCTCGTGGAGGCATCTTCGCTCTTTACCGTGGCCTTACAGCACAATTAATCAAAGGTATCATGAGTCAGGGGGTGGCTTTGATGTTCAAGCAAAGGTGCGTTTGAAAAAACATAAGTACTGGGCATATTGATAGTTCTGATCATCTGTGGTGTTATTGATTGTCATCTGATTCGACAATGACTCCTCCGCTCTTAAACAGGATTGAACAACTTGTTGTAAAAGCATACCTCAGGCGTCGAACAGCTAGCGCGAGATGAAGGAAGTACTGAATGTGGATACCACGAACTTCTGTTTGGGAGAATAAGAAAAACCTGAGTCCATTGCAAACAATATAATATAGTAAATATAGCAAAGGCACCAAATACGCGAGCATTGGGTGATCGTTCCACATTTGGCACTGCAATTTGCCAGAGTAAGTGTGATAAGCAGTACGTAAGGAAAACTGTAGATCCTTTAGGGCATCTGGAGCCAGTATTCAAGGAGCTTGGGGAACCTGGGGGTACCCAAACCAGTGACGGGGTCCCATCCAGGAGTGGAGTTGAAGCCTAGAGTACCACAGCCTGGGTTCGAGCCGTTGGTGATATCGTTGAAGGCGTCAGAGAAGTTACTCGAGTATATCTAATCAAGGGACATCGTGATTTAGAATTAGAGGAGAGTACACCAGCAATCCTCCATAAAGACAACGTACGGTAGGGTTGATGAATCCAATGGGTTTCTTGTTCGCAGCAAGTCGTGCGTCATTGACCATGGTCAAGATGGCACCAACGACGGGAGATGAAGCAGAAGTGCCATAAACAAGGCTGAAGTTGCCGTCAATCTGTGTGAGAAGGAGAAGTTATCAGGAAGACTCCACATAACGGGGATAATAACATCTCACAGTTACTACGTAGTTAGCTCCATTAGCAGAAAGATCTGGGAAAGCGCGGGACTAAGGAAAACCGAAGGATGAGCCATTGCATCATATATGGGATAAGATCGAATCTCACCGTTCCCGTTGAGTTCCAGATGCTATCAGGGTATGAAGGGGGGTAGTTCTTCAGGTAGCTTGCCACGGCGTCTTTCTGGTAATCAGGGATGGCGAAGTAGTTGCTGAAGCCTCCACTGGAATAAATGACCTGTTCGCATGCGCTTTCTGGCTCGAGCACACTGGAGTTGGGGTTGATTTGAGTTGCTCCAACGGAGGTGATATACGGACAGGTTCCAGGGAAAGTGGGGTTGAAGATCTTGCCATCCGCGGTTTGGGTGCCTGTGGAATTTAGCCATGAGCCCAAAGACGGCATCCACGTTTGCATCTTATGCATCTCACTAGAAAAACTCACCATTAGGGTTCAAGCACACGTCAACATTACCTGCGACACCATTGTCACCAGAGCTGTACAAGACAGTAACACCCATAAGTCCAAGTTTTGCATATTCAGCGCATTGACGGGCAGCATAGAACGGGGTAATCTCTGCCTCATTGTGACCATATGAAGTGGTTATAACATTTGCAGGCTTGACTGTGCCACATTCTTCCGGTTTGTCGTATCCGCCAGGCTGGGTGTCCGGATATGTAGAGTCTTCTGAAGGATCGTCTCCACCCTCGAATGTGCAATATGAGCCATCTATCGCATCGAGGAAGTTGTTAAATGATGCGCCTGTAGAGTATCTTTGGTTAACAAACAAAACACTTAGCATACAAAAGGGCGCTGGATCGTACCTATGTTAATATCTCCAGCTTGATACAGAGTAACGTTCTGTTTGGATGTGACTAATGTCATGCCATACTGCAAGTCAAGGCTGGATTCTCCGTTGTATGCGTAGCCTTTATTTGTGGTTTGAATGATGCCTAAGACAGATATTGCTCGTTATGAAACAGTCAATGAAAAAACATATTCGAATAGTACCTCCGTCAATTGAAATTATGTCGGGGGCGAACTGAGTGCTGTTAAGAATACTGGCATATTTTTCAGCAAAGATATCCATGTCACTCTGAAGATAGGCTTGGGGAGTGTATTCCACTGCGAAGGTGCCTGAGTGAAGAGCAGGTTTAAGATGCGAAGTACAACTAACCGATACCAAAACTGTTTTTTGATGTGGCAACAGGATCATAGACTAAGCCGTACAGAGCACGGAGACAGGCGGGAGTAATTTGCTTGTCGCAGTTTTCGAGTTCACCGACCAGACCCAGGAGATCGTCGACAGTACCCGTGGTCTTCGGACCATTACCACTGCCAGGTAGTCCAACTCGAGTAGGATCACTAACGGGGTCCGATCGCTTCGATAATTTGGCATCAAAGTGGACGGTGGGGGTGACAAAGTCGACATGAGGTGTGATGTGAGCAGGTAGGTGGTAACTCTCGCAGGCTATGATAATGGTGATCGCAATTAGGAATGTCGGGTTTGATGAAAAAAATCACCCACCAATGTGTTCTTTGCCAGTCTCATGTTTATACACGTGATAGTCGGCTTGCAAAAGAGCCTCTGCCTCTTCAATGGTAGCCTTGACTTCAATCCATCCTTTGGTGCGTGTCAGTTTGATGCGCTCGGGCTCAAGACCACTTTGCATGAGCCAGGAGCGAACAGCATCGACAGAATCATGGCTAGGAGCAAATTTAGCTGCTATTTCACCTGCAGTCCAATGATTCCCGTAGTTGGAGGATCCAGGTGATGAGATATCGTAGAGATACTCGCCGATATTCTCAATGTTACTTTGGGCAATAGCAAAACGTAGAGGGATAATGGCTGCAGAGTTGTGTTTACCAGCGCGAGACCATCCTTGCGGTGCACTGCTTCGCTTTTCGTGTAAGACGTAGGGTGATATAACGGGATCAGCCAAGGAAACGACGGCAAGGGCTAATGAAACGAGTGGAAGGAGTAAAGAGCGCATTTTATAAGAGCAGATTCGAGAAAGAGAGCTAGCTTGGACTGAGGGTTGAAGGACATTTTATATAACCGGGCACTATAAAGTGAGCGCTTGGGTTATATTATTGTTCTGTAATTTGGCATTGAGGTCTGATCGTTCCATTCGCATATTCGACGCAGATCTACTTCGAGACAACGGCACAGATGTGATTGATGCCTTCAAGCTTTGCTGTTGACTCGTCCTTAGCTATGAACTAGAAAACGCATGAGGACGTCGTGAACAAGAAGTAGTCTGTTGAACTTTGGACCTTATTGCGATATGTGCACCTCAGGTTCTGCCGCTCTTCGCTTTTAAATTTGGCCGTTTACTTACCATGTATCGACTGGGCTCGATTGAGCTCGTTGCTGTGCCGCCTTAGAAGACTGTGCTGAACACGCTGACGTCAGACACACATGCCGAATCGCAAAAATAAAGACCACTCTTCCACTTGATCATTATCTTGAACATGCACGCAGTAGCCGCAAAGAATAGTACTTAATGTATTTATTTATCATCGAATTCAGAGCGGTGGCTTGTTATAAAATAAATATTGCTGTTAGTCGAGTTTCGTTCCAATTATGCCACATGGACCATATATAGTGGGAGTTCGACACAGTTGATCAGCTACTCGACTTTGATGAGGTGACAGAAGATCATGGCAACAGAAGATCACGAACTGAATGGATACGGGCATCCTTCCCCGTGCGTCCAGAACATTAACTGGGATATAAATAACCATGGGGATGTACGACAATTGCAGTTTGTGCATTTGTGTGAGAACTGTGTCTTCGAAGGACACCTGAGTCACTAGCCTCGTTCAAAGTGCGTTTCATAAGGAAATTGATGAGAGAGAAAAGGTGTCGTCAGTATGGAAATAACATGATGAAGCGACGGCAGTAAACTTACACTCGAGCCGAGACTGTAAATCAATAATAAACCTGTACTATCGTTGGACAATAGGTGCAATTGGTCTGGGGAGAAGTTGAATAACTCACCAGTCGTTGAGCTTTAGACTGTCGGAACTTGACCAGTAGATATAATTTTTAGTTTTCTAGCTGCCTATGTAGAAAAATAAGCAAGAACTTGAAGCATTGGAGCAGCGGAACAAAACCGAAAAGACGACACATGTTTTGGAATGGTTCTGGTCACACTGGGTCACAGCGGCACTCACAGACCAAATCAGGCGGAGCTTACAAGTCAAATTCCGCCAGGTCACACCAAGTCCTGACGCTGGTGGTATGTGCGGTACGTACCGAAGCGGAGCTAGCGGTCCTTGATTATCTTGGTGTGTGATTGCCTGTTTCGGTCGCCTAGTCACGACTCCATCATTGTTTTCGTTTCTCTAGACGCTTTGAGGCCCCAATCAGCTCAGTAAGTATCTGGCATTGTAGGGGCCTACCTATTGACGTTTTCTAGAAAGATATTGCAATATTCCCAGCACGAGATCTGGTCAAATCTGGCCATCTTTCCCTCAAAATTCACACTTCTGGAGTTCAAGAGCATAGTGTCAGGTCTGTCGTTGTTGCTACAGATAAGCTATTCACTAAATTCTTTCACAATTATATTCTCTATACTATATGCTACATCTGACAATTTTCTAGCTACCTGTACAGTGATCGTTGAGCCTCTGGAGGCCCAAGTGCATATCTCTTACTGGTTGCATCCGGTGTCCAACGATAGTATGAAAAACGTCAGGATACCTAGAGGTTGAGATTGAATAAAACATGCTTCAAGTTATATAAAAGCTTGGAAAGCATACCTCGACACCTCACCCACCATGCCTCGTCATCAACCCACTATTCGCCAGCAGCATCTCGGCAACCTCGACGACTCGCTTATCTACCTCCCAAGATTCAGAGGGTGACACATCACGTGACACGTCACTTGCGAGTACTCCATTATCTGTCGTACACTCAACCTCATTAATGTCAGGTAAGTCCCTATGGATTAATTGATTAAATATTTTCTAGTGTTTAATGTCTGGTATTTAAATATCAAGTATATCACCTGACGAGGAACCAGCTGGGGTTGTACAAGTGCGCCCCAGGACATGTCATATCCAAATTCTACTTAGTGAATACATCTGTCTAAGCAGTGAAGTAGAAACCACAAGAGTTCCTACTACATACCCACCAGCACCACATATTTCACAATTTCCTCTTATGGAGTGGTCACGTCATTACAACCAGACTTGTTTGTTCCATGTTAATTGATGCCAACCAGAGACTTTTGATGCAATTCTGGCCAAGATCATCCATCATCCTATTTTTCATAATAAATCTCATACACCACAAACTCCTGTAGAACATCAACTCTCAATCTTTCTGAACCGCCTAGGCCATTATGGCAATGGATCTATGGCCACTGACATTGCTGACTGGGCAGATTACTCAGTCGGCAATGTAGTGAACAGCACCAAACACTGTATGATTGCTATTCTCCCTTTGCATGATTGAGTTATTGGGCAAGCTAATCAGGAGGAAAAGGATGCAGCAAAAGCATGGGTAGAGCACCAGGTTTGTGCGGAGTGGAGAAATGGATGTTTAGCAGTTGATGGCACCAATTTTTGCCTCTTCCAATAGCCAAGCCACTATGGGGAGATGTTCTTTGACAGGAAATCAAACTACTCTTTGAATTCTCAGGTAAGTAACATGATTTTAGAATTATATGAATAACCTGATGGTTTCCCTAGATTACCATCCTCCCTCATAATTTTAAGATTGTGGACTATGGATTAGGGCACATGGGCAGCACTCATGACTCTTCTGCCTTCTAAGATACTCTGATATCGCATGACCATGAAGTCTTTCAGGAAAAAGACAAATGGATGTGGGCCGACTCTGCATATCTTATTACATCAGGGAATTTACATGCATCTTAGGTGCCTTGTTTTCACTTGTAAGCTATGTCAAGCTATATCAAGCTGTGTCAAGCCACATCAAGCTAGATCAAGCCAATAAAGGCTCATAAGTGATGCTAAGGCCAAGGTACAGCTGCTTGAAATAATGTATTCTAAGACTAAGATCATGGTCACAAGACCAAAAAGCTGTTATAAGTGCTTAAGAAAAACTAAGATGAATTTGTTCAAAAAATGACTAATAAGACAAGTAAGACTAAAGCAATTTCAAATGCACTGTGATCAATAAATTTGTTAACATAGAATGTGTCAAAAGAATCAAGAGAGTTGGAATAGTTGATGTTTTGTCCTATAAAAGCTTCACCAAAAACAGGCATTATATGTGCCGCTCGCATGATGCAGTCTGTATGAATAACCTGAAGTGTAGGTAAGCCATCCTCATTGTGATCTGGATGCACCACCCACATCCCGGTGAGCTCATCACATTGATCGGCCACACGGGAAAACCACTACACTAATGCACATGGGTAGCGAACTCCCCAATAGGAAAAAAAGAAGAGTAGTAGAATGTGAACAATATCAAGGCCCTGCATGCCAGGGAGTGTAGTGTTGCATTCTACAAACACTGTATCATGCCAAGCTGGACCTTTTTGCCATGTTGGCATACACGGATCACTTCACGATGCATCCCACCGACACCACTTTTGTCACTTGGTGCATAAAAATAGATGGCTGCAGAGTGCACCACAGATATTTTTGTGTTGGAGGGAAGGCTGGGGCAGTTTCTCAAAGGCACGTCATATGAGGAGGGTGTATCTGGATTATCCAGATGTCGCTGGCTGTATAGAAAATGTTGGATATGCTCTACAAAAAGTGGTTGGTGGATCTGTTGTCCAAGTTCTTGAGGGTTTTGCATATAATCTGGCTCTAGTTGTTACACACAAAGTGCTTAACAAAGTCTGAGGGTTCGTCAAGGTTTCAAAGAGACTTATCCAAAGACAAGTTTGAGAATGTAGTTCTGAGTAGAGTTCCTCCAACGAGAGTTGGTCTTCTTCTGAGTAGAAGTCTGATCTTAGGAGTCTAGCTTTATAAGTGTAAACTGCGTAGAATTGTATTAAGAAATACTACTACTGTTACAAGCGTATTTATAGAAATAGAATTGGCGATAGAAGTTAGGTCCTATCTAGGGGAGGTTCATCTGTTGAGGACTAAGTACTATACAAGGTAATGTGACTGCGAAGAGAACAGAAATGTACGTGAAGGATATGGGTCATTGGTGCGATGGTATAACCAATGAGTAAAGGAAAATGAGTAGTCCGTAAAAGAGGATAGAAATTGTAACACTAGTTGTATAATTAGTGAATGAAAAATAACATATACAAGTACATAAACTCTGTAACAACCAAGAGTTAGTTACTCTGGCGCACACAGGAACACACTATAAAGGTAGTGGAAGATGGGGAGTGGGTACCCCTTGGGCTGCAGTGAGTTAGTTGGTATACAACAGGAGGACTCGCTGAGGAGTCTCCTGGATTTATTGGGGTATATATACTACTACAGGTTTGTTTGTACATGTGTACTATACAGCTGATGAAGGCAGTGGCTGATGATGTCATAGGGCCTAGCCCGTATGGCCAGCTCCACTGCGTGAGAGAGTTAAGTCTAAAAGTAAAAGAAAGGAAATGCGGCGCGAGAAAGGGAAATGCCGCGTGGCACTTAAAGTATATAAAGTTAAAGCGGAGAATAAAAGGAAAGGAGATGTCCGGAAATTGTGTTATCGTAACACTACCCCCCTTCTAAGGCTCGACTTCCAGGCGAGACCAAATTTCGGAGGTAGTGGTAAAATTTTCGGGCATAGGTTGAAAGAGGGAATTAAAAAGGTTTGAATCCATGCCTCTGAGCTTCCTGGGAGCTGAGGGATTCCTAGAATAAAATTCGCGAACAGCGTCGCGGGAGTTTTCCAGATGGGATTCTGGTTCCCACGTTCTGTCCTCGTCTCCATAGCCCTTCCATAGGACCAGGAACTCTAATTTTCCACGCTTCAAGCGTGCGTCTACCACTCGTTCGACTTCGAACTCTTCTTCACCTTCCTGGGTGACTACTACCGGACCGGGCCGGTCTACACGCTGTCCCGGCAGCGGTCCCTTGTAAGGTTTCACACGGCTAATGTTAACCGTGGGTACCACCCTCATTCGTTTTGGGAGTTCCAGCTCCACCGCATTAGGTTTGACTTCCTTAATCTGGTAAGGGCCAATCCACTTTTCGGTCAGTTTTCTAGACTGCCGGTCTTTTAATTTTAAGTGGTCGGTATCTAACCAGACCAGGTCGCCAACCTTGTAGTCAGGGGCCTTAGAGCGTCTACGCTCTGCCCTGTCTTTCATCTGCTCTGCAGTTCTAAATAGCGCTTTGCGCGTTTCTTCCAAGACAGACTTCATGTCTTTTGCCATGTTCCCAGCAGCCTCGTTTTTGCTTTTGCCAGGTTCTACACCCATTCTGGGGAGGTACGATCTGGTAACCTCGAATGGTGCCTTTCCTGTAGCCGACGACTGTTTAATATTATATGAGAACTGGGCTATCTTTAGCCACTTGGCCCAATCCGTCTGTCTGTCATTAATAAATATACGGAGATACTGCTTTAACTCCTGGTTAAGTCTCTCCGTTTGTCCATCGGTTTGCGGATGGAACGCCGTGGATAATTTAGGTTTGATGCCCAGCATCCGGCATAATTCTTTCGTAAATTCGCTAGCGAATTGCGGTCCTCTATCGGAGATTACCGTTTCTGGTAACCCATGGATTGACCATACGAAATCTTTAAATAAGTCTGCCGTACCGGCGGCGGTGATGGTTTTGTTGGTGGGTATGAATACCACTTCTTTGGAGAAGCGATCTACTACCACCATTACTGAATCGTACCCGTTTGACTCGGGCAGATCCGTCGTGAAGTCCACCGATATATCCTGCCAGGGGCCAGCTGGTATCGGGTTCGGCATGAGTTTACCGGCCGGCGGTAGATGGGAATTCTTGGCCATGGCACATCTTAGACAGGATTTTACGTATTCCTGTATGTCTTTGACCATGCCCGGCCACATGTAGTTTCTGGAGATCAACTCCATCGTTCGTTGCCATCCAGGGTGCCCAGCTACTGGAGTATCATGATGTCTATCTATTGCCTTGATCCTTGCGGACTCAGGCACATAGATTTTGTTTTTAAAATGAAAGAGCTCGTCTTTCCATAAATAGTTTTCGTTGCCGTCAAGGCGCGCCTTTTCCTCTGGGGAAATGTCTTTCCTGAAGACTTCTAGGAGATTGGAATCTTGCCCGATTCTAACATTGGCAACCCTTGATTGATCTATCAGGGTGACACCTTTGTTGTCATCTTCGATGCCGTTGGCATGATCCTCTCTTCCAGATAAAGCATCCGCTTTCCCCATTGAGCTTCCTGGCTTATGAATTAATTTATAATTGAACCTTGACAAGTACACTGCGTAGCGGGCTTGTCTTCGGTTCAGGTCTCGGGCCGTCATGAAGTACTCTAGGTTCTTATGATCGGTCCAAATTTCGAATTGGTGCCTAGCACCTTCTAAGTGGTGCCGCCAGTGCTCTAAAGCTCTAATGATGGCTAGCATCTCCTTGTCGTATATTTGATAGTTACGCTCTGTAGGCGATAAACTATGCGATAAATAGGCACAAGGCCTCCAAAGATCATCAGGGCATTTGATTGATAGAACAGCCCCAGTGGCGAAGTCAGAAGAGTCGGTTTCTAGCCGGAACTCTTTGTCTAATTCAGGGAATGCCAATATGGGTGCTGTTGTAAATGCCTGTTTAAGCTTATCAAAAGCTTCTTGTTCTTTGGCGCCCCACTGCCAAACAAGGTCCTTCTTGGTGAGATCGTTCAACGGTCTCGTGATTTTTGCGAAGTTTTCGATAAACCTTCGGTAGAAATTACCTAAGCCTAGGAAGGCCCTAACTCCCTTGACGCGAGTAGGTTCTGGCCATTCCAAAATAGCTTGAACTTTCTCAGGGTTCATCCTGATTCCGTTCTGGCCTATGATCATACCGAGGAAGTCTACTTCCTTCACTTTAAAATTACATTTTTCGGGTTTAACGAATAGGTCCCGTTCCTGTAAGCGTCGAAGGACTTCTTGCACGATCCTGTCATGCTCAGCCTCATCGTCCGACTTTGTAAATATTAATAAATCGTCAATGTAAATGACGACACAGTTTTCCATATCTGCAAAGATCTCGTTCATCATGCTCTGGAAGGTCGCCGGTGAATTGGTCAACCCAAAGAACATGACAAGGGGTTCGAAAGATCCTCGGTGGCACGTGAACGCGGCCTTCCAAGCATCTTCCTCTTTGATTCGTACGTTATTGTACCCCCATCTGAGATCCATTTTAGTCAGAATCTTGGCGCCAGCCAATTTGTCTACTAGCTGACTAATTAAAGGTAGCGGATACGCATTTTTAACTGTGTGCTCGTTTACGTAACGATAGTCCATAATCATTCGCTTCTTACCATCCTTTTTAGGAATGAAGAACACCGGGGACGTCATAGGACTTTTGGAAGGTCTGATGTAACCCTTCCTAAGTTGTTCGTCTATGAAACTAGATACCTCGTCTCTTTCGGGAGCAGAGAGCGGTATCATGTGTCCCTTCCTTGGTTTGAAGGTGTTTTTCAAATCTATAGCATGGTCCCAAGGCTTAGCCTCTGGGAAGCGCTCTGATTTGTGTTTTGAAAAGACTTTCCAGAAGTCGTGGTACTCGGGAGGTACCAGCCTCTTAATCTCTTCCTCAGGTTTTACCTCGTCATCGTCATCGTCGATCTTTTCTAAAGATCTGAGCTCGTAAACGTGACTAGCGTTTAACTTTTCGAGACGCTCATTGTGACGGACATGATTTGGTTTATCCAAGTTTACACATTCCTGGGGACAACGTGACAATGTGACAACCCCTGTCTGCCAGTTGATCTCAGGATTGTGTTTAAATAGCCAGGTCCAGCCTAAGATTAAATTAATCTTCCCTAGTTGGGTAGCCTCGGCAGTGACTCGTTCTCTGTGTCCTTGGTATTCGACCACAAAAGAACATTTGTGTGTAATACAGCCACCTGCGTTAAGCGTACCGTCAACGTTATAGACGGGAATAGACGTTTCTAATTTTACAAGGGGGAGTCCAATTTGCTCCGCCCAGACTTGATCTATGAAGATCCCGTTAGCGCCTGAATCAAGCAGTGCGCTCGTTGAGTGTACTTTGCCCCTGGCAAGGTTTTCCACGCCAACGTCTAAACGGATCTCTTTTTGGAATAAATACGTGCGCATCAACACACGCCTTGGGATTTCGGGAAAGGGTGGCTCCAAAGAAGAAGAAGAAGAAGAAAAAGGAATCTCGAATGACACATGTTTTTCTATTTTTGTTTTACCAGAATCAAGCACCCTAGTGTTTGTCTCGCCGGGGCCACGCTCCAAGGGAGACACTGGTGCAGCGGTAGTATCATAAATATTACAGTTACATTTCTTCATACAAGTACATACTTCTGATAACAAATTTAGAAACTTATTTACAAATTGGGGAGCCATCCCCGTCATTCCGTTATTGCTCGTGCAACACCCCGGAGCAGGGGCCACTTTGTTGTGGTTTACTTCATTTTTAACAGGAGCTAAGGCACCCAAGTGACCTAAGCCCCGAATTCTTTTCCCTGAGCCTTCATTTCGTTGACCTGTTGGTCATAGAAGAAGGCCCGGATTTCGTCGTAAGAACGACCGGCCAAAGAGTTGAGCCGATCGTCCGGCTTCTCGATTTCTAGTTGGCGCGCCTGGCGCCCTTGATTATTTTTTTGTTGGGCAGCCTGCGCCCCGTTTCTACAGTCTCGGGACATGTGTCCCTCTTGGCCGCAGTTGTAACAGCTGCCTTTGAATCTGCGCATTTGTCCGCCTTGGACCGCGCCGATATCCATAAGAGCACCCTGTCCTGGCTGCAGCCCGAACGGCTTGAACCCGCGAGAGTGATTTTGATATTGGTTTGATGACCCAGGGCGCCTCTGGGGTATAGTGGTTTGTTTGGTGGACCCGCCACCTTGGTGCATAGCGTAGAGCTCCATGGCCCTACCGACTCGTCTGACTTCCTCGGCTGCCAGAGCCAGGTCGTCACTTCTCGTATCCTGCAGGTAGATCTGCTCTGCAATGCGGGGGTTCACATTGCGCTCCAGCAGTTCTACTGCGTGTTCGTTACCTAGCCCTCCTTGGATGGAGAGAGCCAGGAACCGGGTGACGTAGTCGTCCGTCCTCAGGTTTCCCTGTTTGAACGAACAGATTTGTTGCCGAGCCCAGTCACGCTCAGCCTGTGGTTTAAAATATTTTTCGATCTCTTTTTTGAGATCGTCCCAGGTAGGCCACACACCCGCGGTGTAGCATTCCTGGAGTCTAACTTGGGCGTATCGACCCGCCACAGGTCCTTTTAGTCGAGATAGCACCGCAGTAGCTACCTCAAAGTCGTCGGCGAACGCGTCCCAATTCGCCTTGACCCAAATTTGGAGCTTGATCCACCATTCGGCGAATCGCGCCCGGTCTCCCTCGAAGGCGCCAGGGTCAGCGACGACTTCGACCTTTTTGTTAAATTTCTTTTCCACCGAGGGGGTTGCTACAGGGGGGTTTGCCTGTATCTCGGCGAGTTGCGAGGTTAACTCAGCTATCTGCACACGCATTGCGTGCAGTAGCTGATTCATATCTTGGGATTGCGACGACATGTCGACTTGTTTCTGATGTAATGTAAAAGTAGGTAACTGGGGGTCCCCGCTTGCTATCTGCGGATCAACCTCTTCCCAGCTGAGTATCGGATCTCAATCTCCGACTACCCACACTATAGTATTTGAAAAGTATATAAAAGGTATTGTAATAAACCCTGGTCCGA
This sequence comes from Serpula lacrymans var. lacrymans S7.9, assembly GCF_000218685.1. NCBI lineage: Eukaryota > Fungi > Basidiomycota > Agaricomycetes > Boletales > Serpulaceae > Serpula > Serpula lacrymans. Next base: position 916,924 of record NW_006763294.1, on the reverse strand, counting down.
ACGGTTGTCAGGGGGTGGTCCGCTTGTTAAGCTGTCAACCCTTCTCCAGACTGGCGGAGGCAAGTGCCCGGCCTGGTCAGAGGTATTCGAAAGTGAAGTTTTGTATTTTAAATCTAATCAACAGTGGTTCCACACCGACTGCTGAGCTAAGGTACTCCCCTTAACGCTGGGGGCCGCGTATTCGAAGGTTTGGGTTCTTCTCCCAAAGCACTACAAGGCCGTCACTAGGAGCGCACCTATCTGCTATGTGGGATATTCCTAACCGCTAACCAATCTCCTTCACCCTGGAGTCCGGGTGCCCAAATGATGGGACTTCTGCACACACGTGCGAGAGAGTAGAAAGAGCGAGTCCTAATGTAACAACCAAGAGTTAGTTACTCTGGCGCACACAGGAACACACTATAAAGGTAGTGGAAGATGGGGAGTGGGTACCCCTTGGGCTGCAGTGAGTTAGTTGGTATACAACAGGAGGACTCGCTGAGGAGTCTCCTGGATTTATTGGGGTATATATACTACTACAGGTTTGTTTGTACATGTGTACTATACAGCTGATGAAGGCAGTGGCTGATGATGTCATAGGGCCTAGCCCGTATGGCCAGCTCCACTGCGTGAGAGAGTTAAGTCTAAAAGTAAAAGAAAGGAAATGCGGCGCGAGAAAGGGAAATGCCGCGTGGCACTTAAAGTATATAAAGTTAAAGCGGAGAATAAAAGGAAAGGAGATGTCCGGAAATTGTGTTATCGTAACAAACTCACGATGCCGAGTGCCCATCACCGTGTGACTGACTGTTGCTGGACCTGGTACAGCCCCACCTTCAGAACTGTTTTCATCAGCATGGGTTTGAGCGTTGTTTGTGACTTCACTGGCATCATCTTCTCGGTCTGAGCACAAGTTAATTAAATTGCTAAACACACAGAAAAAAACTCAATTTCAAGCTCAAGATTACTATTAGCCCATGCATAAGATAGGATGTGGTTGCTGAGCATCCTGCACTTTGTAAAATCTACACGTGATGCTGCCAGCTTGTCAAGTTGCTGATTTGTGGTAAGCATTTGTCCCAGAGCTTGACAGTGGCTAGAACACCTCCAAGGTTCTTTAACGGCCTTAATGTGTTTTGCCTCGGTGATGGATGAACAGAGGCTATTTGGGGCCCCAAACTGACAAATGAGGAGGGGGTAATGCTTGAACGAGTGTTGGCAAGGAAGAGAGAAGCTGGTAAAATAAACACCGAGGGTCTTGAAAACCATCCAATGTTGATGGAAACGTGCCAAAGCATCTTTTACTTGAATGATTGTATTGTCGTCTTGTACATCACGCTGTACAAGATAACAAAACTCTAAAAATGCACGGAAGGTACGTACTATGCCGTCAGGGACGTGTCCCATAATTGCAGGAATGTAGACCTAGTATAGTGGATTGATTATATTTGTGCATGTTTTTTTAGGATGGACAGACTTTCATTAACGCCTTGGAATCATCTTCTGTCCACTGTTTATACCCGCGACCTTGAGGAAACCTGTGTAAACCAGGGAATGATGGGGCTGTAGCAATGCTGTAATATATTAGTGTAAATGTGGTAAGTGAACAATAAGGACCACTTACCAACAACCAATGTTGTCTAAAACTTCATCTGCATATTTTTTGCCATGCATCAGAGTGAGGTACTCATCTACCCATGAGACCAGGTGGTCCTTAAAAGCACCTTTGATTATTTGATGTAAGAAGTTGGGGGGGGGGGGGTTATCAACACTTTTACCAGCAGGGTCCAATGTTTGTGAAGTTCAGAAAAAGAAAAAACTCATCCTCACTGCCTTACACAAGCGAGGGCTTTATCACATCCAAGCAAAACCCAAAATCAACCCAGAGTCAGCTTTTGCAGCAGTGGATGTAAATCTATTGCACAGGAGAATGGGACACATTGGAATGGATTGCTTACAACAAATAGTTACAAAAGGACAGCTCCAGGGCATAGACACCCTTACCGCAACCCCAGAGTTCTGTGAACCTTGTGCTTTAGGAAAGATGAAGAAATTACCTTTCAAGTCTACCAGAGGAAACCAGGCCAAGCACCCCATACAAATTGTGCACACAGACATTGGAGGATTGATCAAACCAACCTCCAGGGAGGGTTTCCAATACTGGATTATTATTGTAGATAATTCTAAGAAATCAATACTCAGTTTTGTGCAATACAAACTGTGATTTATTATGCTGTACCTAAGAAATCAATACTGAAGCATAATAAGTAAATGAAGATGTGAAAAAAAAGACTGTATCTACTAACCTCAGTTTTGTGCAATACAAACTGAGGTGTAACTATTCTAGAAACGAGCATAAAAATGAGAAGGAAAAGTCCGAGTTTTTGGATCCCAATGGGGAAACATTTTCCCATAACTATATGGTGAAAAGTCGGACTGTAAATGAATTATTTAGTACTTGAAATATTAGCGTAGGCTCAAATAAACTGTTGAATCATGAAAATGATATATTGAATATATAGAAATATGCCTACAATAATTTCTCCAAATTTCCATGGATATATTTCCTAAAACACAAAAGTGAAGCACTAGAATGATACAAGCAATGGAAAGAAGATGTCCAAATATTTTTCTGAGCTCATTTGGGAGAAGAACACTTCACTCCACTGTACACAGAATTCCTCTGGAGCAATAGTTCTGGAGCAATAGAGGAGGAGAATACACTGGTGATGTATTCAGGAAACAACTCTGAGGAGATGGTGTCTTCCAAGAAATCACAGCTGCAGATATTCCAGAACAAAATAGCATTGCAGAATGCATGAATCAGACATTAACTATATTAGTAACCACTATGCTCCATGATTTCAAGATCCCAAAGTCATTCCGGGTAGATGCCATGCAAACAGCTGCATATAACACAGCACGCAGCCCAGTATCAGGACTCCATGGAAAGACCCCATATGAAATACTGTTTAACAGGACAGTTGATCCAACTTTTTTTTGCCCTTTTGGATGCCAAGCATGTAACTGTAACAACCAAGAGTTAGTTATTCTGGTGCACACAAGAACACACTATAAGGGTAGTGAATGGGGAGCGGTTACCCCTTAGGCTGCAGAGAGTTTGTTGGTTAACAACAGGAGGACTTGCTGAGGAGTCTCCTTGATCTATTAGGGTATTTATACTAATACAGAGTGTTTGTATCTATATACTGTACAGTTGATAAAAGCAGTGGCTGATGCTGTCAGAGGGCGCAGCCCATGTGACCAGCTCCACTGCATGAGAGAGTTTGTGTCTAAAAGAAGAATAAAGGCAGCGCTGCGCGCGAAGGTGGAGTTAGAACAAAAAAGGAAAGTGTCGCATGGCACGGAGTGTGAACTATAGTAAAAAGGTTAAAGCGGAGAATGTGAATTGAGGAAAGGTCTTAAATTTGTGTTATCGTAACAGTAACAACCAAGAGTTTGTATACTCTGGCACACAACTCAGACAAAGCTATAAAGAAGTGAGGGGAGTGGTTACCCTTTAGATAGGACTGAGTTTGTTGTGGGTGAACAACAGGAGGACTCGCTGAGGAGTCTTCTTGATCTATTGGGGTATATATACTACTACATGTTGTTTGTACATAGTACTATACAGTTGATGGAGGCAGTGGCTGATGATGAGGCACAGCCCGTATGACCAGCTCCACTGCGTGAGATACTTGTGGCTAAAAATAAAGAGAGGCTGCGCAACGCAAGAAGGTGGAGTTTGAACAAAATGGAAAGTGCCGCTGTCGATGATGAGAACTGCAGTTAGAAAACCACACACAAAAACAAACTAACACACAATCCTCCCAGATTCCACGGAACTTGTTTATGGGCTTTGCCTCCTAGAACAGTGGAGTGGTCTGGTTGTTCGTGGGGTGGTACGTATAAAGATCCTTCAAAGTAAAACCCAGAGGTGTATGGGTGTGGGTTTTGAGGAGGAGGGATAGTTGAATTTATAGAAGGATAGGGGCTTTGTGACGAGTATAGACGAGCACTACCTTGCTAATTGTAGCACAAGGTAGGTTTGAGAACGACAATATGACGAGGTTCCCAGTGATAGCAGGCTCCTGACGCACAAACTGTAGTGCTCAGAAGGACTCTAATCGAAAGGGATGACA
>NW_006763294.1:909190-912706 GCF_000218685.1 Serpula lacrymans var. lacrymans S7.9 | reverse complement strand
TATGACAGCAGTTAACAGTGGTAAGAAGTGGGGAAGTGTGTGACCACACTGGATCACAAGTAGCAGTAAGAAGTGACTTAAGATTAGAGAAGAAGTCTGGAATCGAGTTCTTGTTTTTTTTTTTTACAAGGTAAAATACAGGGGTTTATATAGTAAAAGAGAAGTAGGCTATGCACAGTATAGCTGTGCAAAAAGAATGAGAAAGAATATGAAGGAAGGAATGTACGCTGACGAATCCTGCGTAGGTAGTACAGGATAAGATTGTCAAAAAAAGAAAAGAAAGGGATAGAACAATAAATGCTGTGAGTAATATCACAGGTTTGTACAGCCATAAAGTAAAGTCCAATAGCAAAAGGAGAGCAGGAAAATCATGATGTCATGGGAAGATGCAGTAAAAAAAAAGGGCAAGGCAAAACACTATCAGTATCAACACAGTTCCTTTATTGTCAGTCAGGCATTCTAAAAAAATATGTGTCCATAAAAATGATTCAAAAATCAAAAATAATCGCACTGTAAATGAATGTTCTGCTGAAAAAAAAGAAACTGGAGCCACCGGTCCACCACCTAGTCCAAATCTGACAGTTCCATGGCCTTACCAATGGACTGGTTGTGTTGGACCACCTGATCAAACGAGGGAGGGAGAGGAGTAGTTCCAATTTGGAACAAGTGAGTCCCAGGCAGCGTGTGGTAGGTGTAGCTGTAGCGAAGACGATGGACAAATGATAAGTGTACCCAAGTGAATGGGACAGCGATGAACATGGGCGACGCAAGGGGATGAACCTTCTCCAGCTCAAAAACTATCCACCCACGCTCCAACCAGGCAAGACGAGCGACCGATGTTTTGATAGTATATGATGGCAGATCGACGTCATGAAGATGGACCTGTTGCCCTATTTGGACCGGCCGCCGGGGCTTTGCTGATATCAGCAGTGGCACGTGGTAGTCAACGGATCGGCGACGGAAGCGGATAGGAAGTGGTGACATCAGAAATGGTGGGGGTGCAAATAAAATGAGGAGGAGGAGGGTGGAGGTGACGAGGAGGTGAACTAAAATGGGGACCCAGAAACGACCGTCGGGTGAGAATAAAAAGGAGAGGAAGGGGCCCATGGTGGGGCTAGGCAAAGGAAGGGGAGTAAGGGAAACGACAAAAGCGAGGGCGCAATGCAATGTGTAGCCAGTGGCGACGCGAAAATTTGCCGAAATGCCGAAATGCGGAAAGTACCGGATGGAAAAGCAAAGGTGAGCGTGACTGGATTGCCTAATAGAGGTGGTGCTGATCAGCCACAAGTTCAAAAAGGGCAATATTAATTACTATTCCACGTGGCACTGTGCCTGTGTGGCGCAAAGGCGAGTCTTTTTGAATATTCACTTCGTTATTGACACCTGTCCATGCTACCAATCAACTTTGGTGCATGACACCGCATGGCACAGTGTGTGAAAACTACAGAAGAAAGTTTAAGAGGAGAATAAAAGTTAAAGGTCCAAAAATTGTGTATTGTAACAGACCCTTGGATCTGAGATCTCAATGAGTTGCAAATAGAACCACATCTCCAAGGAGATGCTCCACAAGCAATGGAACCATATCAGCATGGAAATATTCCAAGAGCGGTGGGGCAATACCTCCATGGAGATATTCCGAGAGCAGCTAAGACACCCTCAACAACAGTCTCTAGAACCAAGACCTGAAATGAACTCTGGCCATCTTTGGAATGGAAACCCAAAATAGAGCCACAGGCAGTGGGAGGACAGCTCTGCAACATACAACCAGCTGATGTGGAGGAAGTCTGAAAACAACTAGACAGCCTATGCATCAGATCAGCTCCTGGAAGGCATACAACGCCTCTGAGGAGACATCAAACACCTTCAGGAGTGAGTGAGGCAGCTCACACATAAGTGCATCTACTCCCTGGAGTTCCTGCACAAATTCCTCAAAGAGCCGTCATGCCTGCTGAAGTCCTAGGAGTATGCAGAAGCAGTTGCCAGACTTATCCTGCAGACAAAAACTGAGGTTATCAAAGGACTCTAAATGAGTAACAGTCTCAAAAAGAGCAGCACAACAACTCCATGCAACTCCATGGAGAAACCTAACACTCCTGAGGTTCCCGAAAAGACATCCAACACAGAGGAGACATTTTTTGCTGGAATAACAAGCACTGGTCCATTCAATACAGACCTTCCAAAAAGGAAGCCTTATCATGCCCAGATGGAGAATTATGGAAGTCTGCCTTAGAGGAGGAACTCCTAAATCTCAATACAAATGCAGTATATGACATGGTCCCACTTCTGAAGGGAGTAAAACATATCACATCAAAACCTGTATTCCAGATCAAGTTCAATCAAAACAGAAACATTGAGAGATACAAACTCTGAATTGTTGCACAAGGTTTTACTGAAAGGGAGGGGATTGATTACCAGGAGGTTTTTGCCCTGGTTGCAAACTTAGAATCAATCTGAATTATTCTAGCCCTGGCAGCAAAATACAACCTAGAACTTGATCAAATGGACGTATCCACAGCTTATCTCAATGGAGAACTTGAAGAAGAACTGTACATGCTTCCTCTGGGGGGTGTTCCTATCCAACCTGGATGCTGCTGGAGGTTGAAGAGATCCATCTATGGACTAAAACAAGCTGGTTGTACATGGAACAAAACCTTTAATCGCAAGCTCCAGGAGCTCAGTTTCACAAGACTAAATGCAGAAACATGTCTCTATGTATTCCGGAACAACAAACAAATATGCTTTGTTGTTGTCTATGTAGATGACCTCCTTCAGCTTCATCCCAAAAATTCATGGATATCACAAAAGCCAAACTTGAATCCATGTTCAAAATGCAGGACCTTGGAGAAGCAAAATACATCCTCGGAATAGAAATCCAACGTGATTGTTCAAACAAAACAGTCTCCCTATTGCAATGCTAATACATTGACACATTCCTGAAGCATACTGAAATGAAGAACTGCAAACCAGTATGGACACCAATGGCCCATGGATCACAACTTCTTGCAAATGCTCCAGGGGAAAATATTGTGCAATACAAGATGCATATTGAAGGGTGTCAAACATCATATCTCTCAATTGTAGGCTCCCTCATGTATGCCATGCTCAGAACCCGCCCAGACATTGCCTGGGTTGTTGGAATACTAAGCAAACACAGCTCAGCTCCAAGGAGCCATCACTGGGAAGCTGCCAAATGTATTCTCTAATATCTGAAAGCAACCAGGGACATAGAACTACATTATGATGGCACAGATGTCTCCATGCAGATATTTATGTTACAAGACAAAAATTTTGGACCTTTAATTTTCACTCTCCTCTTTAACCTTTCTCTGTAGTTTTCACACACTGTGCCATGCGGCACTTTCCCCTTTGTTCAAACTCCTCTTTCTTGTGCTACACTGCCTTTTCCTTATTTTTAGATACAACTCTCTCACGCAGTGGAGCTGGCCACACGGTGTTGATGATGAGAACTGTTGTTAGAAAACCACACACACACACACACACACACGCGGCAGCTTC
>NW_006763294.1:908193-909090 GCF_000218685.1 Serpula lacrymans var. lacrymans S7.9 | reverse complement strand
GCTTGACACTAGGGTGCTTAATTCGGCAAAAAATAAAAATAAAAACATAGAAAATCTTAAAGTAGAAAAACATGTTTCTTTTGATAATTCTTCTTCTTCTTTGGAGCCACTTCCCACAGAAATCCCAAGGTGTGTGTTGATGCACAGGTTTTTATTCCAAAGGAGATCCGTTGTCATGCACCAAAGTTGATTGGTAGCATGGACAGGTGTCAATAATGAAGCGAATATTCAAAAGACTCGCCTTTGCGCCACACAGGCACAGTGCCACGTGGAATAGTAATTAATATTGCCCTTTTTGAACTTGTGGCTGATCAGCACCACCTCTATTAGGCAATCCAGTCATGCTCACCTTTGCTTTTCCATCCGGTACTTTCCGTGTTTCGGCATTTCGGCAAATTTTCGCGTCGCCACTGGCTACACATTGCATTGTGCCCTCGCTTTTGTCGTTTCCCTTACTCCCCTTCCTTTGCCTAGCCCCACCATGGGCCCCTTCCTCTCCTTTTTATTCTCACCTGACGGTCATTTCTGGATCCCCATTCTAATCCACTTTTCCGTCACCTCCACCCTCCTCCTCCTCATCTTATTTGCACCCCCACCATTTCTGATGTCACCACTTCCTATCCGCTTCCGTTGCCGATCTGTTGACTACCACGTGCCACTGCTGATATCAGCAAAGCCCCGGCGGCCGGTCCAAATAGGGCAACAGGTCCATCTTCATGACGTCGATCTGCCATCATATACTATCAAAACATCGGTCACTCGTCTTGCCTGGTTGGAGCGTGGGTGGGTAGTTTTTGAGCTGGAGAAAGGTTCATCCCCTTGCGTCGCCTATGTTCATCGCTGTCCCATTCACTTGGGGTACACTTATCATTTGTCCATCGTCTTCGCTACAGCTAC